>NW_018742829.1:0-21520 GCF_001683475.1 Chenopodium quinoa
AGAAACGAATTGGATTCCTAAGATCACAAGCTAACTAGTAGCCTAAACTAGCTAACTAAGCAAAGGAACGAAATTCTAAGTCCAAGAATTTCAGGTTAGTTTCTAATCCAAGAAACGTGTATAAAGACAAAGTTGTTTGTTTTGAATAATCTGATTTTCATTCACATTTGCTTGCTATTTATAGTGAACAAGCATCTTAAGTACAAGCTAAGTTAAGTGGCCTTTAGCTCACTTGTTACACGTTCAAACTAAGTACAAATCAGTTTTTGTAGCCTAGATACATTAATAAAAGAAGCCTTGCTTAACTAGATACATCAAGAGCAAATAAAAATCAGAAAACAAGCAAGTGTAACCTCCCCTTGATTCACGCCCATATAGCAGCAGCTTGGAATCGTAAACAGCTCCCCTTTTCACGCCCATTTTCAAACAGCAATTGATGTGTAACTCTTCCTTATTTCAAGCCTTGAATCAAGCTTGAATGGATGTGGACAAGGATGAACTTGGACGTCTCTTGAGTGTAGCTGTTGCTAGCTGAAGTAAACGGCCACTTGAAGGCTCAATTGAAAGCTTGTAACTCCTCATTGAAGCTGATTGTAACATCCAAGTTAGAGCCTTAAAAATCCCTCCAAATCAGTTTTCGGTTTTTAGGTCTTCTTCACAAGCTTAAACGGCTGCTCTTGTGATGCATCTTGATCTTGTACTTGTTGTGTGAATGTAACATTACATGTTCAGCTAAAAGAACTAAAGAACATAACTAATTTGCAAACTTAAAATAAGATTAAAGTTTACAACTTATTCAAAGCATAAAAGAAGTAAGACGAACTAATTAATAAGAACAACAAGAAATTCAAGTGGTTGAATATCTTGCTGCCCAATGATAGAATGCATAGCACCAACGCATGATGCTACATCTTGAACCAATGAAATGTCCATAACCAAGTTGTTAGGCTTGGCTACAACATTCCCCCTTCTTGAAAAGAGTTTGCCTCAAACTAGGCAACTCTTCAAACTCATCATAATAAGGTGACAAATCAGCCACATTAAAGGTGCTAGAAACACCATAATCTCCGGGCAACTCAACCTTGTAAGCATTATCATTCACCTTTTCAACAATGGCAAATGGACCATCACTACGAGGACTAACCTTGGACCGTCTTTTGGAAGGAAATCTTTCCTTTCGAAGATGAATCCAAACTAAGTCACCGGGCTGAAAATGGACCTCCTTTCGTTTCTTGTCATAGTATGCCTTAGTCTTTGCATTAGCTTGTTCAATTTTGGAACGAACTTGCTCATGCATAGACTTGATTTCGTTTGCACGTACCTCGGCATCTTTGCTGAACTTGCTTGGTGAGGGAATGGGAGTGAGGTCAATAGGAGTGCACGGATTGAATCCATACACCACTTCAAAAGGACTCAAACCTGTTGTCTTGCTAGGCACACGATTGTAAGCAAACTCCGCATGAGGAAGCATCTCTTCCCATTGCTTGGGACGTTTAGTAGCCAAAGAACGCAACAAGGATCCCAAAGTTCTATTAGTCACTTCGGTTTGGCCATCTGTTTGAGGATGACTTGAAGTGCTAAAGTTCAATTTCGTGCCCATCTTCCTCCATAATGTAAGCCAAAAATGACTTAGAAATTTTGGATCACGATCACTCACCATGGATTTAGGTACACCATGTAAACGAACAATCTCATTGAAAAACAAGTTAGCAACATGAGTAGCATCATAAGTTGTATGACAAGCAATAAAATGAGCCATTTTAGAAAATCGATCAACAACAACCATTATAGAATCTTTCTTTCGTTGGGTGATAGGAAGTCCCACAACGAAATCAAGACTAATATCCTCCCATGGTGCTTGCGGAATAGGTAAGGGCAAAAGATAGCCTTGAGGTAGACTATGACTCTTGGCCTTTTGACATGTCACGCATCTCTTCACAATGAACTCCACATCACGGACCAATCTAGGCCAATGAAAGTATTCTTGGACAAGAAGGGTAGTCTTCTCTATGCCAAAATGTCCCGCCATTCCTCCTTCATGAAACTCTTTGATAAGAGATTCTCTTAGGCTTGATCTTGGAATGCACAACCTGTTTCCTTTGAACAAATAGCCATCTAAAATGTAATAATCTTTGTAAGCATGATTAGAACATTTTAAAAACAAATCACCAAAGTCATGATCATTGTGGTAACTTGCTTTTACATCATCAACACTAATCACCCTTGCTTTGAACGAGTTCAAGAGTGTGTATCTTCTTGAAAGCGCATCAGCCCCTTTGTTCATGGCGCCTCTCCTATGCTTGATCACGAAATGAAAAGCTTGCAAATACTCCACCCATTTGGCATGGCGAGGTTGGAGTTTTTGTTGGCTTTGAAGATACTTGAGAGCTTCATGATCAGAATGAAGGATGAACTCCTTGGAAATGAGGTAATGTCTCCAATGGTCCAAAGCACGAACAAGAGCAAAGAACTCCTTATCATAGGTGCTATACTTCCGTTGTGCTTCATTGAGTTTTTCACTAAAGTAGGCAAGGGGACGCCCAACTTGTGACAAAACAGCACCAATACCAACTCCACTAGCATCGCACTCAACTTCAAAAACTTCATCAAAGTTAGGCAAAGCAAGAATAGGTGCACTAGTAAGTTGATGTTTTACCTCATCAAAGGCCCTTTGAGCCTTATCATTCCAAACTAACTTCTGATTTTTAGTTAGTTCCGTGATAGGTGCCATGAGAGTGCTAAAGTTCCGTACAAATCTTCTATAGAAAGAAGCAAGTCCATGAAAGCTTCGAACTTGTTGAACGGTTTGTGGCGTAGGCCACTCACGAATTGCAGCAACTTTCTTTCATCAACTTCAATGCCTTGTGATGAAACTTTGAAGCCAAGAAAAATAACTTGGGAAGTGAAGAAATGACACTTCTCTAAGTTACCATACAACTTCTCACGTTCAAGGGCTTCAAAAACCTGTTGCAAATGCATAGAATGCTCTTCTTCCTCCCTACTATATACCAAAATGTCATCAAAATAAACTACAACAAATTTACCCATGAAAGGTTGCATAACCTGATTCATAAGGCGCATAAATGTAGATGGTGCATTAGACAAACCAAATGGCATCACAAGCCATTCATAGAGGCCCTCCTTTGTCTTGAAAGCGGTTTTCCATTCATCTCCTTCGAAAATTCGAATTTGATGATAGCCACTTCTCAAATCAATTTTAGAGAACACTTTAGAACCACACAATTCATCAAGCAAATCATTCAACCTTGGAATAGGAAACCGGTACTTGATAGTGATTTTATTGATTGACCTACTATCAACACACATTCTCCATTCTCCATTCTTCTTAGGCACAATCAAAGTAGGACAAGCACATGGACTAAGAGACTTACGAATAAGACCCTTGGATAGTAATTCTTCCACTTGCCGCTTAATCTCTTCGGTTTCTTTTGGGGTGGTTCTATAGGCTGGTTTGTTTGGGAGCATTGATCTGGGAACAAGATCAATTTTGTGTTGTATGTCACGTTTTGGGGGTAAGCCATGGGGAATGTCTTCGGGGAAAACATGGGAAAAGGTTTTGAGAAGAGGGGTGAGGAGAGGATGCGGCTTTTCTTGTGAAGGTTTGGAAGGAGTATCAAGTTGGCTTAAAATGAATTGTTTGTGAGTTTTATACTCATGCAATTCTGATTTTATGAGAGTGGTAAGGGAAGTAGGGGGTGTGGAAATGGGGTGTCCGTTTTTGAAGTTTAGGGGGGTAAGAAGTATTTTTCGTCCATCCTTGATGAAGGAATATGTATTTTTATACCCATCATGCATCACACGTCTATCAAACAACCAAGGTCTACCAAGTAAAATATGACATGCATCCATAGGTATAACATCACACCACAATTCTTCCTCATAAGTTTTACCAATGCTAAATGATAACAAGACTTGTTGTGTTACTTGAATTCCTTTACCATGGTTTAGCCATTGAATCACATAAGGCTTAGGGTGAGGGACGGTTTTAAGTTTCAGTTTGTCTATCATTACTTGTGAAGCTACATTGGTGCAACTACCTCCATCAATAATCAAGGTACATACCTTTCCACCAATGGTACAACGAGTGTGAAAGATTGCCTCACGTTGCAAACTTCCTTCTTGGCCAATCATATTGCTTAGTGTGCGTCGAACCACCAAGCATTCTCCCTCGTCTGGTCCAAGACACGCATACTCATCATTCTCCTCGAGGTTGCTGTCCACTTCATGCTCTAATTCGTCCTCCTCTTCATGCTCAATCAAAGTGACAATCCTTTTATTTGGACAATCACTAGCCAAATGTCCAAGGCCTTGACACCGAAAACATCTTCTTGGAGCTGGTTTTGGGTTGGAATTTTGGGTGTTTTGTGAAGGTGGTTTAGGAGTAGGCTGGTTGGACGTGGGTTTGAATGGAGAGAAATTGGATATTTGCTTCTTTTGGGGAAATGAGGTTTGAGATGCAAAACGTGATGATTCACTTTTGCCTCTTGCCTTTTGTTGCTGCTCAATCTTATGTGCTAAGATAATGAGCTCTTCAAGGGTAGAGTAAGGATGTAGTTCGGCCACATTGGCTATCTTAGGGTCAAGTCCTCCCAAGAAGCGCACCAATGTTTGTGGTTCGTCTTCCTCCACTCCACATTTCATAACAAACCCTTCAAACTCTCTAGCATATTCTTCTACTGATTTCGTACCTTGTTTGAGGTTGTGGAACTTGGAAAAGTTTTCTTGCACATAGTATGTGGGAAGAAACTTCTGTTTAAGCAACTTCTTCATTTTGATCCACGATCTTACTTTCTCCTTGTCTTGCCTTTCCCTCTTGGCACACACGCTAGCCCACCAAGTTGAGGCATATTTTCTTAACTTCAAGGCTACAATTTTCACCTTCTTTTCTTCCGGTGTTTGCTTGTAGTCAAACACTCTTTCCACCGTTCTAAGCCATTCTACAAACTCATCAGCATCGAGTTTGCCATCATACTCCGGAATGTCAGCCTTGATGTCATTGTTAGGCCGTGACCTTTCTCTTTCATGATAAGGCCTATCATTGTGATTGAAATTAGATTCACTCACTTCTTCATCACTATGATTGGGTACTCCCTCTTTTTGTTGTCGCAATTTGATAGAAAGGTCTCTTAGCTGACCTTGCAAGTATTGCATTCGTTGCTCCATATCTTCTTTCTCTTGTGCAACCTTATTGACATATTCTTGCCAATTAGGGGGTGGAATGTCGGACATGGTTTGTGTTTGGGTATGTGTTTGGGGTATGTGTTTGGGTATTGTTTGCTAGATCCCCCTCCTTCTAGCGCCAAATGTTGTATATTTGGAGTGACACTCGAAACATACAAGGGTTAAACCAAGGATAGTTAAGGCTAAAGAACCAAAAGGCTTCTTAGATAAAGTCACACCACTAAGAAACGAATTGGATTCCTAAGATCACAAGCTAACTAGTAGCCTAAACTAGCTAACTAAGCAAAGGAACGAAATTCTAAGTCCAAGAATTTCAGGTTAGTTTCTAATCCAAGAAACGTGTATAAAGACAAAGTTGTTTGTTTTGAATAATCTGATCTTTTTTCATTCACATTTGCTTGCTATTTATAGTGAACAAGCATCTTAAGTACAAGCTAAGTTAAGTGGCCTTTAGCTCACTTGTTACACGTTCAAACTAAGTACAAATCAGTTTTTGTAGCCTAGATACATTAATAAAAGAAGCCTTGCTTAACTAGATACATCAAGAGCAAATAAAATCAGAAACAAGCAAGTGTAACCTCCCCTTGATTCACGCCCATATAGCAGCAGCTTGGAATCGTAACAGCTCCCCTTTTCACGCCCATTTTCAAACAGCAATTGATGTGTAACTCTTCCTTATTTCAAGCCTTGAATCAAGCTTGAATGGATGTGGACAAGGATGAACTTGGACGTCTCTTGAGTGTAGCTGTTGCTAGCTGAAGTAAACGGCCACTTGAAGGCTCAATTGAAAGCTTGTAACTCCTCATTGAAGCTGATTGTAACATCCAAGTTAGAGCCTTAAAATCCCTCCAAATCAGTTTCGGTTTTAGGTCTTCTTCACAAGCTTAAACGGCTGCTCTTGTGATGCATCTTGATCTTGTACTTGTTGTGTGAATGTAACATTACATGTTCAGCTAAAAGAACTAAAGAACATAACTAATTTGCAAACTTAAAATAAGATTAAAGTTTACAACTTATTCAAAGCATAAAAGAAGTAAGACGAACTAATTAATAAGAACAACAAGAAATTCAAGTGGTTGAATATCTTGCTGCCCAATGATAGAATGCATAGCACCAACGCATGATGCTACATCTTGAACCAATGAAATGTCCATAACCAAGTTGTTAGGCTTGGCTACAACATTCCCCCCTTCTTGAAAAGAGTTTGCCCTCAAACTCGGCAACTCTTCAAACTCATCATAATAAGGTGACAAATCAGCCACATTAAAGGTGCTAGAAACACCATAATCTCCGGGCAACTCAACCTTGTAAGCATTATCATTCACCTTTTCAACAATGGCAAATGGACCATCACTACGAGGACTAACCTTGGACCGTCTTTTGGAAGGAAATCTTTCCTTTCGAAGATGAATCCAAACTAAGTCACCGGGCTGAAAATGGACCTCCTTTCGTTTCTTGTCATAGTATGCCTTAGTCTTTGCATTAGCTTGTTCAATTTTGGAACGAACTTGCTCATGCATAGACTTGATTTCGTTTGCACGTACCTCGGCATCTTTGCTGAACTTGCTTGGTGAGGGAATGGGAGTGAGGTCAATAGGAGTGCACGGATTGAATCCATACACCACTTCAAAAGGACTCAAACCTGTTGTCTTGCTAGGCACACGATTGTAAGCAAACTCCGCATGAGGAAGCATCTCTTCCCATTGCTTGGGACGTTTAGTAGCCAAAGAACGCAACAAGGATCCCAAAGTTCTATTAGTCACTTCGGTTTGGCCATCTGTTTGAGGATGACTTGAAGTGCTAAAGTTCAATTTCGTGCCCATCTTCCTCCATAATGTAAGCCAAAAATGACTTAGAAATTTTGGATCACGATCACTCACCATGGATTTAGGTACACCATGTAAACGAACAATCTCATTGAAAAACAAGTTAGCAACATGAGTAGCATCATAAGTTGTATGACAAGCAATAAAATGAGCCATTTTAGAAAATCGATCAACAACAACCATTATAGAATCTTTCTTTCGTTGGGTGATAGGAAGTCCCACAACGAAATCAAGACTAATATCCTCCCATGGTGCTTGCGGAATAGGTAAGGGCAAAAGATAGCCTTGAGGTAGACTATGACTCTTGGCCTTTTGACATGTCACGCATCTCTTCACAATGAACTCCACATCACGGACCAATCTAGGCCAATGAAAGTATTCTTGGACAAGAAGGGTAGTCTTCTCTATGCCAAAATGTCCCGCCATTCCTCCTTCATGAAACTCTTTGATAAGAGATTCTCTTAGGCTTGATCTTGGAATGCACAACCTGTTTCCTTTGAACAAATAGCCATCTAAAATGTAATAATCTTTGTAAGCATGATTAGAACATTTTAAAAACAAATCACCAAAGTCATGATCATTGTGGTAACTTGCTTTTACATCATCAACACTAATCACCCTTGCTTTGAACGAGTTCAAGAGTGTGTATCTTCTTGAAAGCGCATCAGCCCCTTTGTTCATGGCGCCTCTCCTATGCTTGATCACGAAATGAAAAGCTTGCAAATACTCCACCCATTTGGCATGGCGAGGTTGGAGTTTTTGTTGGCTTTGAAGATACTTGAGAGCTTCATGATCAGAATGAAGGATGAACTCCTTGGAAATGAGGTAATGTCTCCAATGGTCCAAAGCACGAACAAGAGCAAAGAACTCCTTATCATAGGTGCTATACTTCCGTTGTGCTTCATTGAGTTTTTCACTAAAGTAGGCAAGGGGACGCCCAACTTGTGACAAAACAGCACCAATACCAACTCCACTAGCATCGCACTCAACTTCAAAAACTTCATCAAAGTTAGGCAAAGCAAGAATAGGTGCACTAGTAAGTTGATGTTTTACCTCATCAAAGGCCCTTTGAGCCTTATCATTCCAAACTAACTTCTGATTTTTAGTTAGTTCCGTGATAGGTGCCATGAGAGTGCTAAAGTTCCGTACAAATCTTCTATAGAAAGAAGCAAGTCCATGAAAGCTTCGAACTTGTTGAACGGTTTGTGGCGTAGGCCACTCACGAATTGCAGCAACTTTCTTTTCATCAACTTCAATGCCTTGTGATGAAACTTTGAAGCCAAGAAAAATAACTTGGGAAGTGAAGAAATGACACTTCTCTAAGTTACCATACAACTTCTCACGTTCAAGGGCTTCAAAAACCTGTTGCAAATGCATAGAATGCTCTTCTTCCTCCCTACTATACACCAAAATGTCATCAAAATAAACTACAACAAATTTACCCATGAAAGGTTGCATAACCTGATTCATAAGGCGCATAAATGTAGATGGTGCATTAGACAAACCAAATGGCATCACAAGCCATTCATAGAGGCCCTCCTTTGTCTTGAAAGCGGTTTTCCATTCATCTCCTTCGAAAATTCGAATTTGATGATAGCCACTTCTCAAATCAATTTTAGAGAACACTTTAGAACCACACAATTCATCAAGCAAATCATTCAACCTTGGAATAGGAAACCGGTACTTGATAGTGATTTTATTGATTGACCTACTATCAACACACATTCTCCATTCTCCATTCTTCTTAGGCACAATCAAAGTAGGACAAGCACATGGACTAAGAGACTTACGAATAAGACCCTTGGATAGTAATTCTTCCACTTGCCGCTTAATCTCTTCGGTTTCTTTTGGGGTGGTTCTATAGGCTGGTTTGTTTGGGAGCATTGATCCGGGAACAAGATCAATTTTGTGTTGTATGTCACGTTTTGGGGGTAAGCCATGGGGAATGTCTTCGGGGAAAACATGGGAAAAGGTTTTGAGAAGAGGGGTGAGGAGAGGATGCGGCTTTTCTTGTGAAGGTTTGGAAGGAGTATCAAGTTGGCTTAAAATGAATTGTTTGTGAGTTTTATACTCATGCAATTCTGATTTTATGAGAGTGGTAAGGGAAGTAGGGGGTGTGGAAATGGGGTGTCCGTTTTTGAAGTTTAGGGGGGTAAGAAGTATTTTTCGTCCATCCTTGATGAAGGAATATGTATTTTTTATACCCATCATGCATCACACGTCTATCAAACAACCAAGGTCTACCAAGTAAAATATGACATGCATCCATAGGTATAACATCACACCACAATTCTTCCTCATAAGTTTTACCAATGCTAAATGATAACAAGACTTGTTGTGTTACTTGAATTCCTTTACCATGGTTTAGCCATTGAATCACATAAGGCTTAGGGTGAGGGACGGTTTTAAGTTTCAGTTTGTCTATCATTACTTGTGAAGCTACATTGGTGCAACTACCTCCATCAATAATCAAGGTACATACCTTTCCACCAATGGTACAACGAGTGTGAAAGATTGCCTCACGTTGCAAACTTCCTTCTTGGCCAATCATATTGCTTAGTGTGCGTCGAACCACCAAGCATTCTCCCTCGTCTGGTCCAAGACACGCATACTCATCATTCTCCTCGAGGTTGCTGTCCACTTCATGCTCTAATTCGTCCTCCTCTTCATGCTCAATCAAAGTGACAATCCTTTTATTTGGACAATCACTAGCCAAATGTCCAAGGCCTTGACACCGAAAACATCTTCTTGGAGCTGGTTTTGGGTTGGAATTTTGGGTGTTTTGTGAAGGTGGTTTAGGAGTAGGCTGGTTGGACGTGGGTTTGAATGGAGAGAAATTGGATATTTGCTTCTTTTGGGGAAATGAGGTTTGAGATGCAAAACGTGATGATTCACTTTTGCCTCTTGCCTTTTGTTGCTGCTCAATCTTATGTGCTAAGATAATGAGCTCTTCAAGGGTAGAGTAAGGATGTAGTTCGGCCACATTGGCTATCTTAGGGTCAAGTCCTCCCAAGAAGCGCACCAATGTTTGTGGTTCGTCTTCCTCCACTCCACATTTCATAACAAACCCTTCAAACTCTCTAGCATATTCTTCTACTGATTTCGTACCTTGTTTGAGGTTGTGGAACTTGGAAAAGTTTTCTTGCACATAGTATGTGGGAAGAAACTTCTGTTTAAGCAACTTCTTCATTTTGATCCACGATCTTACTTTCTCCTTGTCTTGCCTTTCCCTCTTGGCACACACGCTAGCCCACCAAGTTGAGGCATATTTTCTTAACTTCAAGGCTACAATTTTCACCTTCTTTTTCTTCCGGTGTTTGCTTGTAGTCAAACACTCTTTCCACCGTTCTAAGCCATTCTACAAACTCATCAGCATCGAGTTTGCCATCATACTCCGGAATGTCAGCCTTGATGTCATTGTTAGGCCGTGACCTTTCTCTTTCATGATAAGGCCTATCATTGTGATTGAAATTAGATTCACTCACTTCTTCATCACTATGATTGGGTACTCCCTCTTTTTGTTGTCGCAATTTGATAGAAAGGTCTCTTAGCTGACCTTGCAAGTATTGCATTCGTTGCTCCATATCTTCTTTCTCTTGTGCAACCTTATTGACATATTCTTGCCAATTAGGGGGTGGAATGTCGGACATGGTTTGTGTTTGGGTATGTGTTTGGGGTATGTGTTTGGGTATTGTTTGCTAGATCACCCTCCTTCTAGCGCCAAATGTTGTATATTTGGAGTGACACTCGAAACATACAAGGGTTAAACCAAGGATAGTTAAGGCTAAAGAACCAAAAGGCTTCTTAGATAAAGTCACACCACTAAGAAACGAATTGGATTCCTAAGATCACAAGCTAACTAGTAGCCTAAACTAGCTAACTAAGCAAAGGAACGAAATTCTAAGTCCAAGAATTTCAGGTTAGTTTCTAATCCAAGAAACGTGTATAAAGACAAAGTTGTTTGTTTTGAATAATCTGATCTTTTTTCATTCACATTTGCTTGCTATTTATAGTGAACAAGCATCTTAAGTACAAGCTAAGTTAAGTGGCCTTTAGCTCACTTGTTACACGTTCAAACTAAGTACAAATCAGTTTTTGTAGCCTAGATACATTAATAAAAGAAGCCTTGCTTAACTAGATACATCAAGAGCAAATAAAATCAGAAACAAGCAAGTGTAACCTCCCCTTGATTCACGCCCATATAGCAGCAGCTTGGAATCGTAACAGCTCCCCTTTTCACGCCCATTTTCAAACAGCAATTGATGTGTAACTCTTCCTTATTTCAAGCCTTGAATCAAGCTTGAATGGATGTGGACAAGGATGAACTTGGACGTCTCTTGAGTGTAGCTGTTGCTAGCTGAAGTAAACGGCCACTTGAAGGCTCAATTGAAAGCTTGTAACTCCTCATTGAAGCTGATTGTAACATCCAAGTTAGAGCCTTAAAATCCCTCCAAATCAGTTTCGGTTTTAGGTCTTCTTCACAAGCTTAAACGGCTGCTCTTGTGATGCATCTTGATCTTGTACTTGTTGTGTGAATGTAACATTACATGTTCAGCTAAAAGAACTAAAGAACATAACTAATTTGCAAACTTAAAATAAGATTAAAGTTTACAACTTATTCAAAGCATAAAAGAAGTAAGACGAACTAATTAATAAGAACAACAAGAAATTCAAGTGGTTGAATATCTTGCTGCCCAATGATAGAATGCATAGCACCAACGCATGATGCTACATCTTGAACCAATGAAATGTCCATAACCAAGTTGTTAGGCTTGGCTACAACATTGTACAAAGCTAATTGAATCAAATTAAAGTCAAACACATTCAAACAAAGCTAATTAAATAAAAAGAAAGTCTAACACATTCAAACAAAGCTTGTTGAATCAAATAAAAGTCAAAACACATTCAAACAAAGTTAATTAAATCAAATGAAAGTCAAACACATTCAAACAAAGCTTTCTGAATCAAACGAAAGTCAAGTACATTTAACAAAGCTAATTAAATCAAATGAGAGGCAAACACATTCTAACAAACCTAATTGAATCCAATGAAAGTCAAACACATTCAAACAAACCTAATTGAATCAAATGAAAGTCAACCACATTCAAACAAACCTAATTGAATCGAATGAAAGTCAAACACATTCAAACAAACTTAATTAAATCAAATGGAAGTCAAACACATTCAAACAGAGCTTTTTGAATCAAATGAAAGTCAAATGCATTCTATAAAGCTAATTGAATCAAATGAAAGTCAAACACATTCAAATAAAGCTTTCTGAATCAAATGAAAGTCAATTGCGTTCAACAAAGCTAATTAAATCAAATGAAAGTCAAATGCGTTCTATAAAGGGAAACGAATCAAATGAAAGTCAAACACATTCAAACAAACCTAATTGAATCAAATGAAAGTCAAACACATTCAAACAAAGCTTTTTGAATCAAATAAAAGTCAAACACTTTCAAACTAAGCTAATTAAATCAAATGAAAGTCAAAACACATTCATACAAAGCTTTCTTAATCAAATGAAAGTCAAATGTATTCAACAAAGCTAATTCAATCAAATGAAAGTCAAATGCATTCTACAAAGCTAATTGAATCAAATGAAAGTCAAACACATTCAAACACATCTTCTTGAATCAAATGAAAGTCAAATACATTCAATAAAGCTAATTGAATCAAATGAAAGTCAAACACATTCAAACAGAGCTTTTTTAATCAAATGAAAATCAAATGCATTTATCAAAGCTAATTGAATCGAATGAAAGTCAAACACATTCAAACAAACCTAATTGAATCCAATGAACGTCAAACACATTTAAAAAAACCTAATTGAATCAAATGAATGTAAAACACAATCAAACAAAGCTTTTTGAATCAAATGAAAATCAAATGTGTTCATCAAAGCTAATTGAATGGAATGAAAGTCAAACACATTCAAACAAACCAAATTGAATCCAATAAAAGTCAAACACATTCAAACAAACCTAATTAAATTAAATGAAAGACAAAATCATTCAAATAGAGATTTTTGAATAAAATGAAAGTCAAATGCATTCTATAAAGCTAATTGAATCAAATGAAAGTCAACACATTCAAACTAACCTAATTGAATCCAATGAAAGACAAACACATTCAAATAAACCTAATTGAACCAAATGAAAGTCAAACACATTCAAACAGAGCGTTAACAAAGCTAATTAAATCAAATGAAAGTCAAATGCATTCTACAAAGCTAAACGAATCAAATGAAAGTCAAACACATTCAAAGAAAGCTAATTGAATCAAATGAAAGTCAAACACATTCAAACAAAGCTTGTTGAATCAAATAAAAGTCAAACACATTCAAACAAAGTTTGTTAAATCAAATGAAAGTCAAACACATTCAAACAAAGCTTTCTGAATCAAACGAAAGTCAAGTACATTTAACAAAGCTAATTAAATCAAATGAAAGTCAAATGCATTGTAAAAAGTTAATTGAATCAAATGAAATTCAAACACATTCAAAATAAACTTCTTGAATCAAATTAAAGTCTAATGCATTCAACAAAGCTAATTGAATCAAATGAGAGGCAAACACATTCTAACAAACCTAATTGAATCCAATGAAAGTCAAACACATTCAAACAAACCTAATTGAATCAAATGAAAGTCAAACATATTCAAACAAACTTAATTAAATCAAATGGAAGTCAAACACATTCAAACAGAGCTTTTTGAATCAAATGAAAGTCAAATGCATTCTATAAAGCTAATTGAATCAAATGAAAGTCAAACACATTCAAATAAAGCTTTCTAAATAAAATGAAAGTCAATTGCGTTCAACAAAGATAATTAAATCAAATGAAAGTCTAATGCGTTCTACAAAGTTAAACGAATCAAATTAAAGTCAAACACATTCAAACAAACCTAATTGAATCAAATGAAAGTCAAACACATTCAAACAAAGCTTTTTGAATCAAATAAAAGTCAAACACTTTCAAACAAAGCTAATTAAATTAAATGAAAGTCAAACACATTCATACAAAGCTTTGAATCAAATGAAAGTCAAATGTATTCAACAAAGCTAATTTAATCAAATGAAAGTCAAATGCATTCTACAAAGCTAATTGAATCAAATGAAAGTCAAACACGTTCAAGTAAAGCTAATTGAATCAAATGAAAGTCAAACACATTCAAACACATCTTCTTGAATCAAATGAAAGTCAAATACATTCAATAAAGCTAATTGAATCAAATGAAAGTCAAACACATTCAAACAGAGCTTTTTTAATCAAATGAAAGTCAAATGCATTTATCAAAGCTAATTGAATCGAATGAAAGTCAAACACATTCAAACAAACCTAATTGAATCCAATGAACGTCAAACACATTTAAAAAAACCTAATTGAATCAAATGAATGTCAAACACAATCAAACAAAGCTTTTTGAATCAAATGAAAATCAAATGCGTTCATCAAAGCTAATTGAATCGAATGAAAGTCAAACACATTCAAACAAACCAAATTGAATCCAATAAAAGTCAAACACATTCAAACAAACCTAATTAAATTAAATGAAAGACAAAATCATTCAAATAGAGCTTTTTTAATCAAATGAAAGTCAAATGCATTCTATAAAGCTAATTGAATCAAATGAAAGTCAAAACATTCAAACTAACCTAATTGAATCCAATGAAAGACAAACACATTCAAACAAACCTAATTGAACCAAATGAAAGTCAAACACATTCAAACAGAGCGTCAACAAAGCTAATTAAATCAAATGAAAATCAAATGCATTCTACAAAGCTAAACGAATCAAATGAAAGTCAAACACATTCAAAGAAAGCTAATTGAATCAAATGAAAGTCAAACACATTCAAACAAAGCTTGTTGAATCAAATAAAAGTCAAACACATTCAAACAAAGTTAATTAAATCAAATGAAAGTCAAACACATTCAAACAAAGCTTTCTGAATCAAACGAAAGTCAAGTACATTTAACAAATTTAATTAAATCAAATGAAAGTCAAATGCATTGTAAAAAGCTAATTGAATCAAATGAAATTCAAACACATATAAAAAAAAGCTTCTTGAATCAAATTAAAGTCTAATGCATTCTACAAAGCTAATTTAATCAAATGAAAGTCAAACACATTCAAGAAAAGCTAATTGAATCAAATGAAAGTCAAACACATTCAAACAAATCTTCTTGAATCAAATGAAAGTCAAATGCATTCAATAAAGCTAACTTAATCAAATGAAAGTCAAACACAATTAAACAAAGCTAATTAAATCAAATGAAAGTCAAACACATTCTATACAAGCTAATTGAATCAAAGAAAAGTCAAACACATTCAACCAGAGCTTTTTGAATAAAATGAAAGTCAAATGCATTCATCAAAGCTAATTGATTCGAATGAAAGTCAAACACATTCAAATAAAGCTTTTTCAATCAAATTAAAGGCAAATGCATTCTACAAAGCTAAACGAATCAAATCAAAGTCAAACACATTCAAACAAAGCTAATTAAATCAAATGAAAGTCAAACACATTCAAACAAAGCTTTCTGAATCAAATGAAAGTCAAATACATTTAATAAATCTAATTAAATCAAATGAAAGTCAAATGCATTGTACAAAGCTAATTGAATCAAATTAAAGTCAAACACATTCAAACAAAGCTAATTAAATAAAAAGAAAGTCAAACACATTCAAACATAGCTTGTTGAATTAAATAAAAGTCAAAAACACTTTCAAACTAAGCTAATTAAATCAAATGAAAGTCAAACACATTCATACAAAGCTTTCTTAATCAAATGAAAGTCAAATGTATTCAACAAAGCTAATTTAATCAAATGAAAGTCAAATGCATTCTACAAAGCTAATTGAATCAAATGAAAGTCAAACACGTTCAAGCAAAGCTAATTGAATCAAATGAAAGTCAAACACATTCAAACACATCTTCGTGAATCAAATAAAAGTCAAATACATTCAATAAAGCTAATTGAATCAAATGAAAGTCAAACACATTCAAACACAGCTTTTTTTAATCAAATGAAAGTCAAATGCATTTATCAAAGCTAATTGAATCGAATGAAAGTCAAACACATTCAAACAAACCTAATTGAATCCAATGAACGTCAAACACATTTAAAAAAACCTAATTGAATCAAATGAATGTCAAACACAATCAAACAAAGCTTTTTGAATCAAATGAAAATCAAATGCGTTCATCAAAGCTAATTGAATCGAATGAAAGTCAAACACATTCAAACAAACCAAATTAAATCCAATAAAAGTCAAACACATTCAAACAAAACCTAATTAAATTAAATGAAAGACAAAATCATTCAAATAGAGCTTTTTGAATCAAATGAAAGTCAAATGCATTCTATAAAGCTAATTGAATCAAATGAAAGTCAACACATTCAAACTAACCTAATTGAATCCAATGAAAGACAAACACATTCAAACAAACCTAATTGAACCAAATGAAAGTCAAACACATTCAAACAGAGCGTCAACAAAGCTAATTAAATCAAATGAAAATCAAATGCATTCTACAAAGCTAAACGAATCAAATGAAAGTCAAACACATTCAAAGAAAGCTAATTGAATCAAATGAAATTCAAACACATTCAAACAAAGCTTTTTGAATAAAAAAAAAAGTCAAACACATTCAAACAAAGCTAATTAAATCAAATGAAAGTCAAACACATTCCAACAAAGCTTTTTGAATCAAATGAAAGTCAAATGCATTCAACAAAGCTAATTTAATCAAATGAAAGTCAAATGAATTCTACAAAGCTAATTGAATCAAATGAAAGTCAAACTTATTCAAGAAAAGCTAATTGAATCAAATGAAAGTCAAACACATTTAAACAAATCTTCTTGAATCAAATGAAAGTCAAGTGCATTGAATAAAGCTAACTGAATCAAATGAAAGTCAAACACAATTAAACAAAGCTTATTAAATCAAATGAAAGTCAAACACATTCTATATAAGCTAATTGAATCAAAGGAAAGTCAAACACATTCAAACAGAGCTTTTTGAATAAAATGAAAGTCAAATGCATTCAACAAAGCTAATTGATTCGAATGAAAGTCAAACACATTCAAATAAAGCTTTTTCAATCAAATTAAAGTCAAATGCATTATACAAAGCTAAACGAATCAAATCAAAGTCAAACACATTCAAACAAAGCTAATTGAATCAAATGAGAGGCAAACACATTCTAACAAACCTAATTGAATCCAATGAAAGTCAAACACATTCAAACAAACCTAATTGAATCAAATGAAAGTCAAACACATTCAAAACAAACCTAATTGAATCGAATGAAAGTCAAACACATTCAAACAAACTTAATTAAATCAAATGGAAGTCAAACACATTCAAACAGAGCTTTTTGAATCAAATGAAAGTCAAATGCATTCTATAAAGCTAATTGAATCAAATGAAAGTCAAACACATTCAAATAAAGCTTTCTGAATCAAATGAAAGTCAATTTGTGTTCAATAAATCTAATTAAATCAAATGAAAGTCAAATGCGTTCTACAAAGTTAAACGAATCAAATGAAAGTCAAACACACTCAAACAAACCTAATTGAATCAAATGAAAGTCAAACACATTCAAACAAAGCTTTTTTGAATCAAATAAAAGTCAAACACTTTCAAACTAAGCTAATTAAATCAAATGAAAGTCAAACCACATTCATACAAAGCTTTGAATCAAATGAAAGTCAAATGTATTCAACAAAGCTAATTTAATCAAATGAAAGTCAAATGCATTCTACAAAGCTAATTGAATCAAATGAAAGTCAAACACGTTCAAGCAAAGCTAATTGAATCAAATGAAAGCCAAACACATTCAAACACATCTTCTTGAATCAAATGAAAGTCAAATACATTCAATAAAGCTAATTGAATCAAATGAAAGTCAAACACATTCAAACACAGCTTTTTTAATCAAATGAATGTCAAACACAATCAAACAAAGCTTTTTGAATCAAATGAAAATCAAATGCGTTCATCAAAGCTAATTGAATCGAATGAAAGTCAAACACATTCAAACAAACCAAATTGAATCCAATAAAAGTCAAACACATTCAAACAAACCTAATTAAATTAAATGAAAGACAAATCAATTCAAATAGAGCTTTTTGAATCAAATGAAAGTCAAATGCATTCTATAAAGCTAATTGAATCAAATGAAAGTCAAAACATTCAAACTAACCTAATTGAATCCAATGAAAGACAAACACATTCAAACAAACCTAATTGAACCAAATGAAAGTCAAACACATTCAAACAGAGCGTCAACAAAGCTAATTAAATCAAATGAAAGTCAAATGCATTCTACAAAGCTAAACGAATCAAATGAAAATCAAACACATTCAAAGAAAGCTAATTGAATCAAATGAAAGTCAAAACACATTCAAACAAAGCTTGTTGAATCAAAAAAAAGTCAAACACATTCAAACAAAGTTAATTAAATCAAATGAAAGTCAAACACATTCAAACAAAGCTTTCTGAATCAAACGAAAGTCAAGTACATTTAACAAAGCTAATTAAATCAAATGAAAGTCAAATGCATTGTAAAAAGCTAATTGAATCAAATGAAATTCAAACACATTCAAAAAAAAGCTTCTTGAATTCAAATTAAAGTCTAATGCATTTCTACAAAGCTAATTTAATCAAATGAAAGTCAAACACATTCAAGAAAAGCTAATTGAATCAAATGAAAGTCAAAACACATTCAAACAAGTCTTCTTGAATCAAATGAAAGTCAAACACAATTAAACAAAGCTAATTAAATCAAATGAAAGTCAAAACACATTTCTATACAAGCTAATTGAATCAAAGGAAAGTCAAACACATTCAAACAGAGCTTTTGAATAAAATGAAAGTCAAATGCATTCATCAAAGCTAATTGATTCGAATGAAAGTCAAACACATTCAAATAAAGCTTTTTCAATCAAAATTAAAGGCAAATGCATTCTACAAAGCTAAACGAATCAAATCAAAGTCAAAACACATTCAAACAAAGCTAATTAAATCAAATGAAAGTCAAACACATTCAAACAAAGCTTTCTGAATCAAATGAAAGTCAAATACATTTAATAAATCTAATTAAATCAAATGAAAGTCAAATGCATTGTACAAAGCTAATTGAATCAAATTAAAGTCAAACACATTCAAACAAAGCTAATTAAATAAAAAGAAAGTCAAACACATTCAAACAAAGCTTGTTGAATCAAATAAAAGTCAAAACACTTTCAAAACTAAGCTAATTAAATCAAATGAAAGTCAAACACATTCATACAAAGCTTTCTGAATCAAATGAAAGTCAAATGTATTCAACAAAGCTAATTTAATCAAATGAAAGTCAAATGCATTCTACAAAGCTTAATTGAATCAAATGAAAGTCAAACACGTTCAAGCAAAGCTAATTGAATCAAATGAAAGTCAAACACATTCAAACACATCTTCGTGAATCAAATGAAAGTCAAATACATTTCAATAAAGCTAATTGAATCCAAATGAAAGTCAAACACATTCAAACAGAGCTTTTTTAATTAAATGAAAGTCAAATGCATTTATCAAAGCTAATTGAATCGAATGAAAGTCAAACACATTCAAACAAACCTAATTGATCCAATGAACGTCAAACACATTTAAAAAAAACCTAATTGAATCAAATGAATGTAAACACAATCAAACAAAGCTTTTTGAATCAAATGAAAATCAAATGCGTTCATCCAAAGCTAATTGAATGGAATGAAAGTCAAACACATTCAAACAAACCAAATTGAATCCAAATAAAGTCAAACACATTCAAACAAACCTAATTAAATTAAATGAAAGACAAAATCATTCAAATAGAGCTTTTTGAATAAAATGAAAGTCAAATGCATTCTATAAAGCTAATTGAATCAAATGAAAGTCAACACATTCAAAACTAACCTAATTGAATCCAATGAAAGACAAACACATTCAAATAAAACCTAATTGAATCAAATGAAAGTCAAACACATTCAAATAGAGCGTTAACAAAGCTAATTAAATCAAATGAAAGTCAAATGCATTCTACAACGCTAAACGAATCAAATGAAAGTCAAACACATTCAAAGAAAGCTAATTGAATCAAATTGAAAGTCAAAACACATTCAAACAAAGCTTGTTGAATCAAATAAAAGCAAACACAAACAAAGTTAATTAAATCAAATGAAAGTCAAACACATTCAAACAAAGCTTTCTGAATCAAACGAAAGTCAAGTACATTTGACAAAACTAATTAAATCAAATGAAAGTCAAATGCATTGTAAAAAGCTAATTGAATCAAATGAAATTCAAACACATTCAAAATAAGCTTCTTGAATCAAATTAAAGTCTAATGCATTCAACAAAGCTAATTGAATCAAATGAGAGGCAAACACATTCTAACAAACCTAATTGAATCCAATGAAAGTCAAACACATTAAAACAAACCAAATTTAATCAAATGAAAGTCAAACACATTCAAACAAACCTAATTGAATCGAATGAAAGTCAAACATATTCACACAAACTTAATTAAATCAAATGGAAGTCAAACACATTCAAACAGAGCTTTTTGAATCAAAATGAAAGTCAAATGCATTCTATAAAGCTAATTGAATCAAATGAAAGTCAAACACATTCAAATAAAGCTTTCTGAATCAAATGAAAGTCAATTGCGTTCAACAAAGATAATTAAATCAAATGAAAGTCAAATGCGTTCTACAAAGTTAAACGAATCAAATGAAAGTCAAACACATTCAAACAAACCTAATTGAATCAAATGAAAGTCAAACACATTCAAACAAAGTTTTTGAATCAAATAAAAGTCTAACACTTTCAAACTAAGCTAACTAAATCAAATGAAAGTCAAACACATTCATACAAAGCTTTGAATCAAATGAAAGTCAAATGTTTCAACAAAGCTAATTTAATCAAATGAAAGTCAAATGCATTCACAAAGCTAATTGAATCAAATGAAAGTCAAACACGTTCAAGCAAAGCTAATTGAATCAAATGAAAGTCAAACACATTCAAACACATCTTCTTGAATCAAATGAAAGTCAAATACATTCAATAAAGCTAATTGAATCAAATGAAAGTCAAACACATTCAAACAGAGCTTTTTTAATCAAACGAAAGTCAAATGCATTTACCAAAGCTAATTGAATCGAATGAAAGTCAAACACATTCAAACAAACCTAATTGAATCCAATGAACGTCAAACACATTTAAAAAACCTAATTGAATCAAATGAATGTCAAACACAATTAAACAAAGCTTTTTGAATCAAATGAAAATCAAATGCGTTCATCAAAGCTAATTGAATCGAATGAAAGTCAAACACATTCAAACAAACCAAATTGAATCCAATAAAAGTCAAACACATTCAAACAAACCTAATTAAATTAAATGAAAGACAAAATCATTCAAATAGAGCTTTTTGAATCAAATGAAAGTCAAATGCATT
>NW_018742830.1:0-38686 GCF_001683475.1 Chenopodium quinoa
TGAATCAAATAAAGTTAAACACATTCAAACAAAGCTAATTGAATCATATGAAAGTCAAACACATTCAAAACAAAGCTAATTGAATCAAATGAAAGTCAAACACATTCAATCAAAGCTATTTGAATCAAATGAGAGTCAAATACATTCAAACAAAGCTAATTAAATCAAATAAAAGTCAAATACATTCAAACAAAGCAAATTAAATCAAAAATTCAAAATACATTCTACAAAGCTAATTGAATCAAAAAAGTCAAACACATTTAAACAAAGCTATAATCAAAAAAGTCAAATACATTCTAAAAGCTAATTGAATCAAATGAATGTCAAACACATTTAAAACAAAGCTATTTGATCAAATGAGAGTCAAATACATTCAAACAAAGCTAATTAAATCAAATAAAAGTTAAATACATTCTACAAAGCTAATTGAATCAAATGAAAGTCAAACACATTCAAACAAAGCTATTGAATCAAATGAAAGTCAAATATATTCTACAAAGCTAATTGAATCAAATGAAAGTCAAACACATTTAAACAAAGCTATTTGAATCAAATGAAAGTCAAACACATTCAAACAGCTATTTGAATCAAATGAGAGTCAAATACATTCAAACAAAGCTAATTAAATCAAATAAAAGTCAAATACATTCTACAAAGCTATTTGAATCAAATGAAAGTCAAACACATTCAAACAAAGCTAATTGAATCAAATGAAGTCAAATATATTCTACAAAGCTAATTGAATCAAATGAAAGTCAAACACATTCAAAAAAGCTATTTGAATCAAATGAAAGTCAAATACATTCTACAAAGCTAATTGAATCAAATGAAAGTCAAACACATCAAACAAAGCTATTTGAATCAAATGAGAGTGAAATAATTCAAACAAAGCTAATTTAATCAAATAAAAGTAAAGTACATTCTACAAAGCTAATTGAATCAAATGAAAGTCAAACACATTCAAAACAAAGCTTTTTAATTTAACTGAAAGTCAAATACATTCTACAAAGCTAATTGAATCAAATGAAAGTCAAACATTCAAACAAAGCTATTTGAATCAAATGAAAGTCAAATACATTCTACAAAGCTAATCAAACATATTCAAACAAAGCTAAATGAATCAAATAAAGTTAAACACATTCAAACAAAGCTAATTGAATCATATGAAAGTCAAACATTCAAACAAAGCTAATTGAATCAAATGAAAGTCAAAACACATTCAAACAAAGCTATTTGAATCAAATGAGAGTCAAATACATTCAAACAAAGCTAATTAAATCAAATAAAAGTCAAATACATTCAAACAAAGCAAATTAAATCAAATAAAAGTCAAATACATCTACAAAGCTAATTGAATCAAATGAAAGTCAAACACATTTAAAGCTATTGGAATCAAATAAAAGTCAAATACATTCTACAAAGCTAATTGAATCAAATGAATGTCAAACACATTTAAAACAAAGCTATTTGGAATCAAATGAGAGTCAAATACATTCAAACAAAGCTAATTAAATCAAATAAAGTTAAATACATTCTACAAAGCTAATTGAATCAAATGAAAGTCAAACACATTCAACAAAGCTAATTGAATCAAACAAAGCTAATTGAATCAAATGAAAGTCAAACACATTTAAACAAAGCTATTTGAATCAAATGAAAGTCAAACACATTCAACAAAGCTATTTGAATCAAATGAGAGTCAAACATTCAAACAAAGCTAATTAAATCAAATAAAAGTCAAAGCTAAATCAAATGAAAGTCAAACACATTCAAACAAAGCTAATTGAATCAAATGAAAGTCAAATATATTCTACAATTGAATCAAATGAAGTCAAACACATTCAAAGCTAAATCAAATCAAAGCTGAATCAAATGTCAAATACATTCAAACAAGCTAATTAAATCAAATAAAAGTCAAATACATTCTACAAAGCTAATTGAATCAAATGAAAGTCAAACACATTCAAACAAAGCTAATTGAATCAAATGAAAGTCAAATAACAAAGCTAATTGAATCAAATGAAAGTCAAACACATTCAAACAAAGCTATTTGAATCAAATGAAAAGTCAAATACATTCTACAAAGCTAATTGAATCAAATGAAAGTCAAACACATTCAAACAAAGCTATTGAATCAATAAATAAATTCAAACAAAGCTAATTTAATCAAATAAAGTAAACATTCTACAAAGCTAATTGAATCAAATGAAAGTCAAAACATTCAAACAAAGCTTTTTTAATTTAACTGAAAGTCAAATACATTCTACAAAGCTAATTGAATCAAATGAAAGTCAAACACATTCAAACAAAGCTATTTGAATCAAATGAAAGTCAAATACATTCTACAAAGCTAATTGAATTAAATGAAAGTCAAACAATTCAAACAAAGCTAAATGAATCAAATAAAGTTAAACACATTCAAACAAAGCTAATTGAATCATATGAAAGTCAAACACATTCAAACAAAGCTAATTGAATCAAATGAAAGTCAAACACATTCAATCAAAGCTATTTGAATCAAATGAAGTCAAATACATTCAAACAAAGCTAATTAAATCAAATAAAAGTCAAATACATTCAAACAAAGCAAATTAAATCAAATAAAAGTCAAATACATTCTACAAAGCTAATTGAATCAAATGAAAGTCAAACACATTTAAACAAAGCTATTGAATCAAATAAAAGTCAAATACATTCTACAAAGCTAATTGAATCAAATGAATGTCAAACACATTCAAACAAAGCTATTTGAATCAAATGAAGTCAATACATTCAACAAAGCTAATTAAATCAAATAAAAGTTAAATACATTCTACAAAGCTAATTAATCAAATGAAAGTCAAACACATTCAAACAAAGCTAATTGAATCAAATGAAAGTCAAATACATTCTACAAAGCTAATTGAATCAAATGAAAGTCAAACACATTCAAACAAAGCTATTTGAATCAAATGAAAGTCAGCTATTTGAATCAAATGAAGTCAAGCTCAAATTCAAGCCAAACAAATTTCAAACAAAGCAAATTAAATCAAATAAAAGTCAAATACATTCTACAAAGCTAATTGAATCAAATGAAAGTCAAACACATTAAACAAAGCTATTAATCAAATAAAAGTCAAATACATTCTACAAGCTAATTGAATCAAATGAATCAAATTCAAACAAAGCTAAATCAAATCAAATACATTCAAACAAAGCTAATTAAATCAAACTACAAAGCTAATTGAATCAAATGAAAGTCAAACACATTCAAACAAAGCTATTTGAATCAAATGAAAGTCAAATAATTCTACAAAGCTAATTGAATCAAATGAAAGTCAAATAAACAAAGCTATTGGAATCAAATAAAGTCAAATACATTCTACAAAGCTAATTGAATCAAATGAAAGTCAAACACATTCAAACAAAGCTATTTGAATCAAATGAGAGTGAAATAAATTCAAACAAAGCTAATTTAATCAAATAAAAGTAAATACATTCTACAAAGCTAATTGAATCAAATGAAAGTCAAAACATTCAAACAAAGCTTTTTAATTTAACTGAAAGTCAAATACATTCTACAAAGCTAATTGAATCAAATGAAAGTCAAACACATTCAAACAAAGCTATTTGAATCAAATGAAAGTCAAATACATTCTACAAAGCTAATTGAATCAAATGAAAGTCAAACACATTCAAACAAAGCTATTTGAATCAAATGAGAAAAATAAATTCAAACAAAGCTAATTAATCAAATAAAAGTAAAATACATTCTACAAAGCTAATTGAATCAAATGAAAGTCAAACACTTCAAACAAAGCTTTTTAAACTGAAAGTCAAATACATTCTACAAAGCTAATTGAATCAAATGAAAGTCAAACACATTCAAACAAAGCTATTTGAATCAAATGAAAGTCAAATACATTCTACAAAGCTAATTGAATTAAATGAAAGTCAAACACATTCAAACAAAGCTAAATGAATCAAATAAAGTTAAACACATTCAAACAAAGCTAATTGAATTATGAAAGTCAAACACATTCAAACAAAGCTAATTGAATCAAATGAAAGTCAAACACATTCAATCAAAGCTATTTGAATCAAATGAAAGTCAAATACATTCAAACAAAGCTAATTAAATCAAATAAAAGTCAAATACATTCAAACAAAGCAATTAAATCAAATAAAAGTCAAATACATTCTACAAAGCTAATTGAATCAAATGAAAGTCAAACACATTTAAACAAAGCTATTGAATCAAATAAAAGTCAAATACATTCTACAAAGCTAATTGAATCAAATGAATGTCAAACACATTCAAACAAAGCTATTTGAATCAAATGAGAGTCAAATACATTCAAACAAAGCTAATTAAATCAAAAAGTTAAATACATTCTACAAAGCTAATTGAATCAAATGAAAGTCAAACACATTCAAACAAAGCTAATTGAATCAAATGAAAGTCAAATATTCTACAAAGCTAATTGAATCAAATGAAAGTCAAACACATTTAAACAAAGCTATTTGAATCAAATGAAAGTCAAAGCTATTTGAATCAAATGAGAGTCAAATACATTCAAACAAAGCTAATTAAATCAAATAAAAGTCAAATATATTCTACAAAGCTAAAGAATCAAATGAAAGTCAAACACATTCAAACAAGCTAATTGAATCAAATGAAAGTCAAATATATTCTACAAAGCTAATTGAAGTCAAACACATTCAAACAAAGCTATTTGAATCAAATGAAAGTCAAATACATTCTACAAAGCTAATTGAATCAAATGAAAGTCAAACACATGCAAACAAAGCTATTTGAATCAAATGAGAGTGAAATAAATTCAAACAAAGCTAATTTAATCAAATAAAAGTAAAGTACATTCTACAAAGCTAATTGAATCAAATGAAAGTCAAACACATTCAAACAAAGCTTTTTAATTTAACTGAAAGTCAAATACATTCTACAAAGCTAATTGAATCAAATGAAAGTCAAACACATTCAAACAAAGCTATTTGAATCAAATGAAAGTCAAATACATTCTACAAAGCTAATTGAATTAAATGAAAGTCAAACATATTCAAACAAAGCTAAATGAATCAAATAAAGTTAAACACATTCAAACAAAGCTAATTGAATCATATGAAAGTCAAACACATTCAAACAAAGCTAATTGAATCAAATGAAAGTCAAACACATTCAATCAAAGCTATTTGAATCAAATGAGAGTCAAATACATTCAAACAAAGCTAATTAAATCAAATAAAAGTCAAATACATTCAAACAAAGCAAATTAAATCAAATAAAAGTCAAATACATTCTACAAAGCTAATTGAATCAAATGAAAGTCAAACACATTTAAACAAAGCTATTGGAATCAAATAAAAGTCAAATACATTCTACAAAGCTAATTGAATCAAATGAATGTCAAACACATTTAAACAAAGCTATTTGAATCAAATGAGAGTCAAATACATTCAAACAAAGCTAATTAAATCAAATAAAAGTTAAATACATTCTACAAAGCTAATTGAATCAAATGAAAGTCAAACACATTCAAACAAAGCTAATTGAATCAAATGAAAGTCAAATATATTCTACAAAGCTAATTGAATCAAATGAAAGTCAAACACATTCAAACAAAGCTATTTGAATCAAATGAAAGTCAAACACATTCAATCAAAGCTATTTGAATCAAATGAGAGTCAAATACATTCAAACAAAGCTAATTAAATCAAATAAAAGTCAAATACATTCAAACAAAGCAAATTAAATCAAATAAAAGTCAAATACATTCTACAAAGCTAATTGAATCAAATGAAAGTCAAAACATTTAAACAAAGCTATTGGAATCAAATAAAAGTCAAATACATTCTACAAAGCTAATTGAATCAAATGAAAGTCAAACACATTCAAACAAAGCTATTTGAATCAAATGAGAGTGAAATAAATTCAAACAAAGCTAATTTAATCAAATAAAAGTAAAGTACATTCTACAAAGCTAATTGAATCAAATGAAAGTCAAACACTTCAAACAAAGCTTTTTAATTTAACTGAAAGTCAAATACATTCTACAAAGCTAATTGAATCAAATGAAAGTCAAACACATTCAAACAAAGCTATTTGAATCAAATGAAAGTCAAATACATTCTACAAAGCTAATTGAATTAAATGAATCAAATTCAAACAAAGCTAAATGAATCAAATAAAGTTAAACACATTCAAACAAAGCTAATTGAATTATATGAAAGTCAAACACATTCAAACAAAGCTAATTGAATCAAATGAAAGTCAAACACATTCAATCAAAGCTATTTGAATCAAATGAAAGTCAAATACATTCAAACAAAGCTAATTAAATCAAATAAAAGTCAAATACATTCAAACAAAGCAAATTAAATCAAATAAAAGTCAAATACATTCTACAAAGCTAATTGAATCAAATGAAAGTCAAAACATTTAAACAAAGCTATTAGAATCAAATAAAGTCAAATACATTCTACAAAGCTAATTGAATCAAATGAATGTCAAACACATTCAAACAAAGCTATTTGAATCAAATGAGAGTCAAATACATTCAAACAAAGCTAATTAAATCAAATAAAAGTTAAATACATTCTAAAAAGCTAATTGAATCAAATGAAAGTCAAACACATTCAAAAAAGCTAATTGAATCAAATGAAAGTCAAATATATTCTACAAAGCTAATTGAATCAAATGAAAGTCAAACACATTTAAACAAAGCTATTTGAATCAAATGAAAGTCAAACACATTCAAGCTATTTGAATCAAATGAGAGTCAAATACATTCAAACAAAGCTAATTAAATCAAATAAAAGTCAAATAATTCTACAAAGCTACAAATGAAAGTCAAACACATTAAACAAAGCTAATTGAATCAAATGAAAGTCAAATATATTCTACAAAGCTAATTGAATCAAATGAAAGTCAAACACATTCAAACAACTATTTGAATCAAATGAAAGTCAAATACATTCTACAAAGCTAATTGAATCAAATGAAAGTCAAACACATTCAAACAAAGCTATTTGAATCAAATGAGAGTGAAATAAATTCAAACAAAGCTAATTTAATCAAATAAAAGTAAAGTACATTCTACAAAGCTAATTGAATCAAATGAAAGTCAAAACATTCAAACAAAGCTTTTTAATTTAACTGAAAGTCAAATACATTCTACAAAGCTAATTGAATCAAATGAAAGTCAAACACATTCAAACAAAGCTATTTGAATCAAATGAAAGTCAAATACATTCTACAAAGCTAATTGAATTAAATGAAAGTCAAACAATTCAAACAAAGCTAAATGAATCAAATAAAGTTAAACACATTCAAACAAAGCTAATTGAATCATATGAAAGTCAAACATTCAAACAAAGCTAATTGAATCAAATGAAAGTCAAACACATTCAATCAAAGCTATTTGAATCAAATGAGAGTCAAATACATTCAAACAAAGCTAATTAAATCAAATAAAAGTCAAATACATTCAAAGCAAATTAAATCAAATAAAACAAATACATTCTACAAAGCTAATTGAATCAAATGAAAGTCAAACACATTTAAACAAAGCTATTGGAATCAAATAAAAAGTCAAATACATTCTACAAAGCTAATTGAATCAAATGAATGTCAAACACATTTAAACAAAGCTATTTGATCAAATGAGAGTCAAATACATTCAAACAAAGCTAATTAAATCAAATAAAAGTTAAATACATTCTACAAAGCTAATTGAATCAAATGAAAGTCAAACACATTCAAACAAAGCTAATTGAATCAAATGAAAGTCAAATATATTCTACAAAGCTAATTGAATCAAATGAAAGTCAAACACATTCAAACAAAGCTATTTGAATCAAATGAAAGTCAAACACATTCAATCAAAGCTATTTGAATCAAATGAGAGTCAAATACATTCAAACAAAGCTAATTAAATCAAATAAAGTCAAATACATTCAAACAAAGCAAATTAAATCAAATAAAAGTCAAATACATTCTACAAAGCTAATTGAATCAAATGAAAGTCAAACACATTTAAACAAAGCTATTGGAATCAAATAAAAGTCAAATACATTCTACAAAGCTAATTGAATCAAATGAAAGTCAAACACATTCAAACAAAGCTTTTTAATTGAAAGTCAAATACATTCTACAAAGCTAATTGAATCAAATGAAAGTCAAACACATTCAAACAAAGCTATTTGAATCAAATGAAAGTCAAATACATTCTACAAAGCTAATTGAATTAAATGAAAGTCAAACATATTCAAACAAAGCTAAATGAATCAAATAAAGTTAAACACATTCAAACAAAGCTAATTGAATCATATGAAAGTCAAACACATTCAAACAAAGCTAATTGAATCAAATGAAAGTCAAACACATTCAATCAAAGCTATTTGAATCAAATGAGAGTCAAATACATTCAAACAAAGCTAATTAAATCAAATAAAAGTCAAATACATTCAAACAAAGCAAATTAAATCAAATAAAAGTCAAATACATTCTACAAAGCTAATTGAATCAAATGAAAGTCAAACACATTTAAACAAAGCTATTGGAATCAAATAAAAGTCAAATACATTCTACAAAGCTAATTGAATCAAATGAATGTCAAACACATTTAAACAAAGCTATTTGAATCAAATGAGAGTCAAATACATTCAAACAAAGCTAATTAAATCAAATAAAAGTTAAATACATTCTACAAAGCTAATTGAATCAAATGAAAGTCAAACACATTCAAACAAAGCTAATTGAATCAAACAAATATATTCTACAAAGCTAATTGAATCAAATGAAAGTCAAACACATTCAAACAAAGCTATTTCAAATGAAAGTCAAAGCTAAATCAAATGAAAGTCAAACACATTCAAAAAAGCTATTTGAATCAAATGAGAGTGAAATAAATTCAAACAAAGCTAATTTAATCAAATAAAAGTAAAATACATTCTACAAAGCTAATTGAATCAAATGAAAGTCAAACACATTCAAACAAAGCTTTTTAATTTAAATGAAAGTCAAATACATTCAACAAAGCTAATTAAATCAAATGAAAGTCAAACACATTCAAACAAAGCTATTTGAATCAAATGAAAGTCAAATACATTCTACAAAGCTAATTGAATTAAATGAAAGTCAAACACATTCAAACAAAGCTAAATGAATTAAATAAAGTTAAACACATTCAAACAAAGCTAATTGAATCAATGAAAGTCAAACACATTCAAACAAAGCTAATTGAATCAAATGAAAGTCAAACACATTCAATCAAAGCTATTTGAATCAAATGAAGTCAAATACATTCAAACAAAGCTAATTAAATCAAATAAAAGTCAAATACATTCAAACAAAGCAATTAAATCAAATAAAAGTCAAATACATTCTACAAAGCTAATTGAATCAAATGAAAGTCAAACACATTTAAACAAAGCTATTAATCAAATAAAAGTCAAATACATTCTACAAAGCTAATTGAATCAAATGAATGTCAAACACATTCAAACAAAGCTATTTGAATCAAATGAGAGTCAAATACATTCAAACAAAGCTAATTAAATCAAATAAAAGTCAAATACATTCTACAAAGCTAATTGAATCAAATGAAAGTCAAACACATTCAAACAAAGCTAATTGAATCAAATGAAAGTCAAATACATTCTACAAAGCTAATTGAATCAAATGAAAGTCAAACACATTCAAACAAAGCTATTTGAATCAAATGAAAGTCAAATACATTCACAAAGCTAATTCAAAGCTAATTGAATCAATGAAAGTCAAACACATTCAAACAAAGCTTTTTGAATCAAATGAAAGTCAAATACATTCTACAAAGCTAATTGAATCAAATGAAAGTCAAACACATTCAAACAAAGCTATTTGAATCAAATGAAAGTCAAATACATTCTACAAGCTAATTGAATCAAATGAAAGTCAAACACATTCAAACAAAGCTATTTGAATCAAATGAAAGTCAAACACATTCAAACAAAGCTATTGAAAAAATGAAAGTCAAACACATTCTACAAAGCTAATTGAATCAAATGAAAGTCAAACACATTCAAACAAAGCTATTTGAATCAAATGAAAGTCAAATTCATTCTACAAAGCTAATTGAATCAAATGAAAGTCAAACACATTCAAACAAAGCTAATTAAATCAAATAAAAGTCAAATACATTCTACAAAGCTAATTGAATCAATAAAAGTCAAACACATTCAAACAAAGCTAAAATCAAACATTCTACAAAGCTAATTGAACAAACAGCTAATTCAAAAACAAAGCTAATCAAAAGTCAAATACATTCTACAAAGCTAATTGAATCAAATGAAAGTCAAACACATTCAAACAAAGCTATTTGAATTGAAAGTCAAATACATTCTACAAGCTAATTGAATCAAATGAAAGTGCTACAAACACAAACAAAGCTAATTCAAACACATGCTAATTGAATCAAATGAAAGTCAAACACATTCAAACAAAGCTATTTGAATCAAATAAAAGTCAAACACATTCAATCAAAGCTATTTGAATCAAATGAGAGTCAAATACATTCAAACAAAGCTAATTAAATCAAATAAAAGTCAAATACATTCAAACAAAGCAAATTAAATCAAATAAAAGTCAAATACATTCTACAAAGCTAATTGAATCAAATGAAAGTCAAACACATTTAAACAAAGCTATTGGAATCAAAAAAAGTCAAATACATTCTACAAAGCTAATTGAATCAAATGAATGTCAAACACATTCAAACAAAGCTATTTGAATCAAATGAGAGTCAAATACATTCAAACAAAGCTAATTAAATCAAATAAAAGTTAAATACATTCTACAAAGCTAATTGAATCAAATGAAAGTCAAACACATTCAAACAAAGCTAATTGAATCAAATGAAAGTCAAATATTCTACAAAGCTAATTGAATCAAATGAAAGTCAAACACATTCAAACAAAGCTATTTGAATCAAATGAAAGTCAAACACATTCAATCAAAGCTATTTGAATCAAATGAGAGTCAAATACATTCAAACAAAGCTAATTAAATCAAATAAAAGTCAAATACATTCAAACAAAGCAAATTAAATCAAATAAAAGTCAAATACATTCTACAAAGCTAATTGAATCAAATGAATCAAACACATTTAAACAAAGCTATTGGAATCAAATAAAAGTCAAATACATTCTACAAAGCTAATTGAATCAAATGAATGTCAAACACATTCAAACAAAGCTATTTGAATCAAATGAGAGTCAAATACATTCAAACAAAGCTAATTAAATCAAATAAAAGTTAAACACATTCTACAAAGCTAATTGAATCAAATGAAAGTCAAACACATTCAAACAAAGCTAATTGAATCAAATGAAAGTCAAACAAAGCTAATTGAATCAAATGAAAGTCAAACACATTCAAACAAAGCTATTTGAATCAAATGAAAGTCAAATTCAACAAAGCTATTTGAATCAAATGAAGTCAAATACATTCAAACAAAGCTAATTAAATCAAATAAAAGTCAAATACATTCAATTAAATCAAATAAAAGTCAAATACATTCTACAAAGCTAATTGAATCAAATGAAAGTCAAACACATTTAAACAAAGCTATTGGAATCAAATAAAGTCAAATACATTCTACAAAGCTAATTGAATCAAATGAATGTCAAACACATTCAAACAAAGCTATTTGAATCAAATGAGAGTCAAATACATTCAAACAAAGCTAATTAAATCAAATAAAAGTCACATTCTACAAAGCTAATTGAATCAAATGAAAGTCAAACACATTCAAACTAATTGAATCAAATGAAAGTCAAATATATTCTACAAAGCTAATTGAATCAAATGAAAGTCAAATTCAACAAAGCTATTGAATCAAATGAAAGTCAAAGAAAGCTAGAATCAAATGAAAGTCAAACACATTCAAACAAGCTATTTGAATCAAATGACAAACAAAGCTAATTTAATCAAATAAAAGTAAAAATACATTCTACAAAGCTAATTGAATCAAATGAAAGTCAAACACATTCAAACAAAGCTTTTTAATTTAAATGAAAGTCAAATACATTCAACAAAGCTAATTAAATCAAATGAAAGTCAAACACATTCAAACAAAGCTATTTGAATCAAATGAAAGTCAAATATATTCTACAAAGCTAATTGAATTAAATGAAAGTCAAACACATTCAAACAAAGCTAAATGAATTAAATAAAGTTAAACACATTCAAACAAAGCTAATTGAATCATATGAAAGTCAAACACATTCAAACAAAGCTAATTGAATCAAATGAAAGTCAAACACATTCAATCAAAGCTATTTGAATCAAATGAGAGTCAAATACATTCAAATAAAGCTAATTAAATCAAATAAAATCAAATACATCAAACAAAGCAATTAAATCAAATAAAAGTCAAATACATTCTACAAAGCTAATTGAATCAAATGAAAGTCAAAACACATTTAAACAAAGCTATTGGAATCAAAAAAAGTCAAATACATTCTACAAAGCTAATTGAATCAAATGAATGCCAAACACATTCAAACAAAGCTATTTGAATCAAATGAGAGTCAAATACATTCAAACAAAGCTAATTAAATCAAATAAAAGTCAATACATTCTACAAAGCTAATTGAATCAAATGAAAGTCAAACACATTCAAACAAAGCTAATTGAATCAAATGAAAGTCAAATATATTCTACAAAGCTAATTGAATCAAATGAAAGTCAAACACATTCAAACAAAGCTATTTGAATCAAATGAAAGTCAAATACATTCTACAAAGCTAATTGAATCAAATGAAAGTCAAACACATTCAAACAAAGCTATTTGAATCAAATGAGAGTGAAATAAATTCAAACAAAGCTAATTTAATCAAATAAAAGTAAAGTACATTCTACAAAGCTAATTGAATCAAATGAAAGTCAAACACTTCAAACAAAGCTTTTTAATTTAAATGAAAGTCAAATACATTCTACAAAGCTAATTGAATCAAATAAAAGTCAAACACATTCAAACAAAGCTATTTGAATCAAATGAAAGTCAAATACATTCTACAAAGCTAATTGAATTAAATGAAAGTCAAACACATTCAAACAAAGCTAAAATCAACACATTCAAACAAAGCTAATTGAATCAAACACATTCAAACAAAGCTATTTGAATCAAATGAAAGTCAAACACATTCAATCAAAGCTATTTGAATCAAATGAAAGTCAAATACATTCAAACAAAGCTAATGAAATCAAATAAAAGTCAAATACATTCAAACAAGCAAATTAAATCAAATAAAAGTCAAATACATTCTACAAAGCTATTTGAATCAAATGAAAGTCAAACACATTCAAACAAAGCTATTTGAATCAAATGAGAGTGAAATAAATTCAAACAAAGCTAATTTAATCAAATAAAAGTAAAATACATTCTACAAAGCTAATTGAATCAAATGAAAGTCAAACACATTCAAACAAAGCTTTTTAATTAAATGAAAGTCAAATACATTCAACAAAGCTAATTAAATCAAATGAAAGTCAAACACATTCAAACAAAGCTATTTGAATCAAATGAAAGTCAAATATATTCTACAAAGCTAATTGAATTAAATGAAAGTCAAACACATTCAAACAAAGCTAATTGAATCAAATGAAAGTCAAACACATTCAAACAAAGCTAATTGAATCAAATGAAAGTCAAACACATTCAAACAAAAGCTAATTGAATCAAATGAAAGTCAAACACATTCAAACAAAGCTATTTGAATCAAATGAGAGTCAAATACATTCAAAAAAGCTAATTAAATCAAATAAAAGTCAAATACATTCAACAAAGCATAATTAGAAATCAAAAAATGAAGAGTCAAACACATTTAAACAAAGCTATTGGAATCAAATAAAAGTCAAATACATTCTACAAAGCTAATTGAATCAAATGAATGTCAAACACATTCAAACAAAGCTATTTGAATCAAATGAGAGTCAAATACATTCAAACAAAGCTAATTAAATCAAATAAAAGTCAAACTACATTCTACAAAGCTATTTGAATCAAATGAAAGTCAAAAACATTCAAACAAAGCTAATTGAATCAAATGAAAGTCAAATACATATTCTACAAAGCTAATTGTCAATGAAAGTCAAAACATTCAACAAAGCTATATTGAATCAAATGAAAGTCAAACACATTCAAACAAAGCTATTTTAATCTTGAAGTCAAATACATTCACAAAGCTAATTGAATCAAATGAAAGTCAAACACATTCAACAAAGCTATTTGAATCAAATGAAAGTCAAATACATTCAAACAAAGCTAATTAAATCAAATAAAAGTAAATACATTCTACAAAGCTAATTTAATCAAATGAAAGTCAAACACATTCAAACAAGCTTTAAATAATAAAAGTCAAATACATTCTACAAAGCTAATTTGAATCAAATGAAAGTCAAACACATTCAAACAAAGCTATTTGAATCAAATGAGAGTGAAATAAATTCAAACAAAGCTAATTTAATCAAATAAAAGTAAAATACATTCTACAAAGCTAATTGAATCAAATGAAAGTCAAACACATTCAAACAAAGCTTTTAATTTAAACTGAAAGTCAAATACATTCTACAAAGCTAATTGAATCAAATGAAAGTCAAACACATTCAAACAAAGCTATTTGAATCAAATGAAAGTCAAATACATTCTACAAAGCTAATTGAATTAAATGAAAGTCAAACACATTCAAACAAAGCTAAATGAATCAAATAAAGTTAAACACAATTCAAACAAAGCTACATTGAATTATATGAAAGTCAAACACATTCAAACAAAGCTAATTGAATCAAATGAAAGTCAAACACATTCAATCAAAGCTATTTGAATCAAAATAAAAGTCAAAATACATTCAAACAAAGCAAATTAAATCAAATAAAAGTCAAATACATTCTAACAAAGCTAATTGAATCAAATGAAAGTCAAACACATTTAAACAAAGCTATTAGAATCAAATAAAAGTCAAATACATTCTACAAAGCTAATTGAATCAAATGAATGTCAAACACATTCAAAAAAGCTATTTGAATCAAATGAGAGTCAAATACATTCAAACAAAGCTAATTAAAATCAAATAAAAGTTAAATACATTCTACAAAGCTAATTGAATCAAATGAAAGTCAAACACATTCAAACAAAGCTATTTGAATCAAATGAAAGTCAAATACATTCTACAAAGCTAATTGAATCAAATGAAAGTCAAACACATTTAAACAAAGCTATTGGAATCAAATAAAAGTCAAATACATTCTACAAAGCTAATCGAATCAAATGAATGCCAAACACATTCAAACAAAGCTATTTGAATCAAATGAGAGTCAAATACATTCAAACAAAGCTAATTAAATCAAATAAAAGTCAAATACATTCTACAAAGCTAATTGAATCAAATGAAAGTCAAACACATTCAAACAAAGCTAATTGAATCAAATGAAAGTCAAATATATTCTACAAAGCTAATTGAATCAAATGAAAGTCAAACACATTCAAACAAAGCTATTTGAATCAAATGAAAGTCAAATACATTCTACAAAGCTAATTGAATCAAATGAAAGTCAAACACATTCAAACAAAGCTATTTGAATCAAATGAGAGTGAAATATATTCAAACAAAGTTAATTTAATCAAATAAAAGTAAGAGTACATTCTACAAAGCTAATTGAATCAAATGAAAGTCAAACACTTCAAACAAAGCTTTTTAATTTAACTGAAAGTCAAATACATTCTACAAAGCTAATTGAATCAAATGAAAGTCAAACACATTCAAACAAAGCTATTTGAATCAAATGAAAGTCAAATACATTCTACAAAGCTAATTGAATTAAATGAAAGTCAAACACATTCAAACAAAGCTAAATGAATCAAATAAAGTTAAACACATTCAAACAAAGCTAATCGAATTATATGAAAGTCAAACACATTCAAACAAAGCTAATTGAATCAAATGAAAGTCAAACACATTCAATCAAAGCTATTTGAATCAAATGAAAGTCAAATACATTCAAACAAAGCTAATTAAATCAAATAAAAGTCAAATACATTCAAACAAAGCTAATTAAAATCAAATAAAAGTCAAATACATTCTACAAAGCTAATTGAATAAAATGAAAGTCAAACACATTTAAAACAAAGCTATTAAGAATCAAATAAAAGTCAAATACATTCTACAAAGCTAATTGAATCAAATGAATGTCAAACACATTCAAACAAAGCTATTTGAATCAAATGAGAGTCAAATACATTCAAACAAAGCTAATTAAATCAAATAAAAAGTTAAATACATTCTACAAAGCTAATTGAATCAAATGAAAGTCAAACACATTCAACAAAGCTAATTGAATCAAAATGAAAGTCAAATATATTCTAACAAAGCTAATTGAATCAAATGAAAGTCAAACACATTTAAACAAAGCTATTTGAATCAAATGAAAGTCAAACCACATTCAATTACAGCTATTTGAATCAAATGAGAAGTCCAAATACATTCAAACAAAGCTAATTAAATCAAATAAAAGTCAAATATATTCTACAAAGCTAATTGAATCAAATGAAAGTCAAAACACATTCAAACAAAGCTAATTGAATCAAATGAAAGTCAAATATATTCTACAAAAGCTAATTGAATCAAATGAAAGTCAAACAACATTCAAAACAAAAGCTATTTGAATCAAAATGAAAGTCAAATACATTCTACAAAGCTAATTGAATCAAATGAAAGTCAAACACATGCAAACAAAGCTATTTGAATCAAATGAGAGTGAAATAAATTCAAACAAAGCTAATTTAATCAAATAAAAGTAAAGTACATTCTACAAAGCTAATTGAATCAAATGAAAGTCAAACACATTCAAACAAAGCTTTTTAAATTTAACTGAAAGTCAAATACATTCTACAAAGCTAATTGAATCAAATGAAAGTCAAACACATTCAAACAAAGCTATTTGAATCAAATGAAAGTCAAATACATTCCTACAAAGCTAATTGAATTAAATGAAAGTCAAACATATTCAAACAAAGCTAAATGAATCAAATAAAGTTAAACACATTCAAACAAAGCTAATTGAATCATATGAAAGTCAAACACATTCAAACAAATGCTAATTGAATCAAATGAAAGTCAAACACATTCAATCAAAGCTATTTTGAATCAAATGAGAGTCAAATACATTCAAACAAAGCTAATTAAATCAAATAAAAGTCAAATACATTCAAACAAAGCAAATTAAATCAAATAAAAAGTCAAATACATTCTACAAAGCTAATTGAATCAAATGAAAGTCAAACACATTTAAACAAAGCTATTGGAATCAAATAAAAGTCAAATACATTCTACAAAGCTAATTGAATCAAATGAATGTCAAACACATTTAAACAAAGCTATTTGGATCAAATGAGAGTCAAATACATTCAAACAAAGCTAATTAAATCAAATAAAAGTTAAATACATTCTACAAAAGCTAATTGAATCAAATGAAAGTCAAACACATTCAAACAAAGCTAATTGAATCAAATGAAAGTCAAATATATTCTACAAAGCTAATTGAATCAAATGAAAGTCAAACACATTCAAACAAAGCTATTTGAATCAAATGAAAGTCAAACACATTCAATCAAAAGCTATTTGAATCAAATGAGAGTCAAATACATTCAAACAAAGCTAATTAAATCAAATAAAAGTCAAAAATACATTCAAATAAAGCAAATTAAATCAAATAAAAGTCAAATACATTCTACAAAGCTAATTGAATCAAATGAAAGTCAAACACATTTAAACAAAGCTATTGGAATCAAATAAAAGTCAAATACATTCTACACAGCTAATTGAATCAAATGAATGTCAAACACATTCAAACAAAGCTATTTGAATCAAATGAGAGTCAAATACATTCAAACAAAGCTAATTTAAAACAAATAAAAGTTAAATACATTCTACAAAGCTAATTGAATCAAATGAAAGTCAAACACATTCAAACAAAGCTATTTGAATCAAATGAAAGTCAAGTACATTATACAAAGCTAATTGAATCAAATGAAAGTCAAACACATTTAAACAAAGCTATTGGAATCAAATAAAAGTCAAATACATTCTACAAAGCTAATCGAATCAAATGAATGCCAAACACATTCAAACAAAGCTATTTGAATCAAATGAGAGTCAAATACATTCAAACAAAGCTAATTAAATCAAATAAAAGTCAAATACATTCTACAAAGCTAATTGAATCAAATGAAAGTCAAACACATTCAAACAAAGCTAATTGAATCAAATGAAAGTCAAATATATTCTACAAAGCTAATTGAATCAAATGAAAGTCAAACACATTCAAACAAAGCTATTTGAATCAAATGAAAGTCAAATACATTCTACAAAGCTAATTGAATCAAATGAAAGTCAAACACATTCAAACAAAGCTATTTGAATCAAATGAGAGTGAAATAAATTCAAACAAAGCTAATTTAATCAAATAAAAGTAAAGTACATTCTACAAAGCTAATTGAATCAAATGAAAGTCAAACACTTCAAACAAAGCTTTTTAATTTAACTGAAAGTCAAATACATTCTACAAAGCTAATTGAATCAAATGAAAGTCAAACACATTCAAACAAAGCTATTTGAATCAAATGAAAGTCAAATACATTCTACAAAGCTAATTGAATTAAATGAAAGTCAAACACATTCAAACAAAGCTAAATGAATCAAATTAAAGTTAAACACATTCAAACAAAGCTAATTGAATTATATGAAAGTCAAACACATTCAAACAAAGCTAATTGAATCAAATGAAAGTCAAACACATTCAATCAAAGCTATTTGAATCAAACGAAAGTCAAATACATTCAAACAAAGCTAATTAAATCAAATAAAAGTCAAATACATTCAAACAAAGCAAATTAAATCAAATAAAAGTCAAATACATTCTACAAAGCTAATTGAATCAAATGAAAGTCAAACACATTTAAACAAAGCTATTAGAATCAAATAAAAGTCAAATACATTCTACAAAGCTAATTGAATCAAATGAATGTCAAACACATTCAAACAAAGCTATTTGAATCAAATGAGAGTCAAATACATTCAAACAAAGCTAATTAAATCAAATAAAAGTTAAATACATTCTACAAAGCTAATTGAATCAAATGAAAGTCAAACACATTCAAACAAAGCTAATTGAATCAAGATGAAAGTCAAATATATTCTACAAAGCTAATTGAATCAAATGAAAGTCAAACACATTTAAACAAAGCTATTTGAATCAAATGAAAGTCAAACACATTCAATTACAGCTATTTGAATCAAATGAGAGTCAAATACATTCAAACAAAGCTAATTAAATCAAATAAAAGTCAAATATATTCAACAAAGCTAATTGAATCAAAATGAAAGTCAAACACATTCAAACAAAGCTAATTGAATCAAATGAAAGTCAAATATATTCTACAAAGCTAATTGAATCAAATGAAAGTCAAACACATTCAAACAAAGCTATTTGAATCAAATGAAAGTCAAATACATTCTACAAAGCTAATTGAATCAAATGAAAGTCAAACACATGCAAACAAAGCTATTTGAATCAAATGAGAGTGAAATAAATTCAAACAAAGCTAATTTAATCAAATAAAAGTAAAGTACATTCTACAAAGCTAATTGAATCAAATGAAAGTCAAACACATTCAAACAAAGCTTTTTAATTTAACTGAAAGTCAAATACATTCTACAAAGCTAATTGAATCAAATGAAAGTCAAACACATTCAAACAAAGCTATTTGAATCAAATGAAAGTCAAATACATTCTACAAAGCTAATTGAATTAAATGAAAGTCAAACATATTCAAACAAAGCTAAATGAATCAAATAAAGTTAAACACATTCAAACAAAGCTAATTGAATCATATGAAAGTCAAACACATTCAAACAAAGCTAATTGAATCAAATGAAAGTCAAACACATTCAATCAAAGCTATTTGAATCAAATGCGAGTCAAATACATTCAAACAAAGCTAATTAAATCAAATAAAAGTCAAAATACATTCAAACAAAGCAAATTAAATCAAATAAAAGTCAAATACATTCTACAAAGCTAATTGAATCAAATGAAAGTCAAACACATTTAAACAAAGCTATTGGAATCAAATAAAAGTCAAATACATTCTACAAAGCTAATTGAATCAAATGAATGTCAAACACATTTAAACAAAGCTATTTGGATCAAATGAGAGTCAAATACATTCAAACAAAGCTAATTAAATCAAATAAAAGTTAAATACATTCTACAAAGCTAATTGAATCAAATAAAGTCAAACACATTCAAACAAAGCTAATTGAATCAATTGAAAGTCAAAATATATTCTACAAAGCTAATTGAATCAAATGAAAGTCAAACACATTCAAACAAAGCTATTTGAATCAAATGAAAGTCAAACACATTCAATCAAAGCTATTTGAATCAAATGAGAGTCAAATACATTCAAACAAAGCTAATTAAATCAAATAAAAGTCAAATACATTCAAACAAAGCAAATTAAATCAAATAAAAGTCAAATACATTCTACAAAGCTAATTGAATCAAATGAAAGTCAAACACATTTAAACAAAGCTATTGGAATCAAATAAAAGTCAAATACATTCTACACAGCTAATTGAATCAAATGAATGTCAAACACATTCAAACAAAGCTATTTTAATCAAATGAGAGTCAAATACATTCAAACAAAGCTAATTAAATCAAATAAAAGTTAAATACATTCTACAAAGCTAATTGAATCAAATGAAAGTCAAACACATTCAAACAAAGCTTTTTAATTTAACTGAAAGTCAAATACATTCTACAAAGCTAATTGAATCAAATGAAAGTCAAACACATTCAAACAAAGCTATTTGAATCAAATGAAAGTCAAATACATTCTACAAAGCTAATTGAATTAAATGAAAGTCAAACATATTCAAACAAAGCTAAATGAATCAAATAAAGTTAAACACATTCAAACAAAGCTAATTGAATCATATGAAAGTCAAACACATTCAAACAATGCTAATTGAATCAAATGAAAGTCAAACACATTCAATCAAAGCTATTTGAATCAAATGAGAGTCAAATACATTCAAACAAAGCTAATTAAATCAAATAAAAGTCAAATACATTCAAACAAAGCAAATTAAATCAAATAAAAGTCAAATACATTCTACAAAGCTAATTGAATCAAATGAAAGTCAAACACATTTAAACAAAGCTATTGGAATCAAATAAAAGTCAAATACATTCTACAAAGCTAATTGAATCAAATGAATGTCAAACACATTTAAACAAAGCTATTTGGATCAAATGAGAGTCAAATACATTCAAACAAAGCTAATTAAATCAAATAAAAGTTAAATACATTCTACAAAGCTAATTGAATCAAATGAAAGTCAAACACATTCAAACAAAGCTAATTGAATCAAATGAAAGTCAAATATATTCTACAAAGCTAATTGAATCAAATGAAAGTCAAACACATTCAAACAAAGCTATTTGAATCAAATGAAAGTCAAACACATTCAATCAAAGCTATTTGAATCAAATGAGAGTCAAATACATTCAAACAAAGCTAATTAAATCAAATAAAAGTCAAATACATTCAAACAAAGCAAATTAAATCAAATAAAAGTCAAATACATTCTACAAAGCTAATTGAATCAAATGAAAGTCAAACACATTTAAACAAAGCTATTGGAATCAAATAAAAGTCAAATACATTCTACAACAGCTAATTGAATCAAATGAATGTCAAACACATTCAAACAAGCTATTTGAATCAAATGAGAGTCAAATACATTCAAACAAAGCTAATTAAAACAAATAAAAGTTAAATACATTCTACAAAGCTAATTGAATCAAATGAAAGTCAAACACATTCAAACAAAGCTATTTGAATCAAATGAAAGTCAAGTACATTTACAAAGCTAATTGAATCAAATGAAAGTCAAACACATTTAAACAAAGCTATTGGAATCAAATAAAAGTCAAATACATTCTACAAAGCTAATCGAATCAAATGAATGCCAAACACATTCAAACAAAGCTATTTGAATCAAATGAGAGTCAAATACATTCAAACAAAGCTAATTAAATCAAATAAAAGTCAAATACATTCTACAAAGCTAATTGAATCAAATGAAAGTCAAACACATTCAAACAAAGCTAATTGAATCAAATGAAAGTCAAATATATTCTACAAAGCTAATTGAATCAAATGAAAGTCAAACACATTCAAAACAAAGCTATTTGAATCAAATGAAAGTCAAATACATTCTACAAAGCTAATTGAATCAAATGAAAGTCAAACACATTCAAACAAAGCTATTTGAATCAAATGAGAGTGAAATAAATTCAAACAAAGCTAATTTAATCAAATAAAAGTAAAGTACATTCTACAAAGCTAATTGAATCAAATGAAAGTCAAACACTTCAAACAAAGCTTTTTAATTTAACTGAAAGTCAAATACATTCTACAAAGCTAATTGAATCAAATGAAAGTCAAACACATTCAAACAAAGCTATTTGAATCAAATGAAAGTCAAATACATTCTACAAAGCTAATTGAATTAAATGAAAGTCAAACACATTCAAACAAAGCTAAATGAATCAAATAAAGTTAAACACATTCAAACAAAGCTAATTGAATTATATGAAAGTCAAACACATTCAAACAAAGCTAATTGAATCAAATGAAAGTCAAACACATTCAATCAAAGCTATTTGAATCAAACGAAAGTCAAATACATTCAAACAAAGCTAATTAAATCAAATAAAAGTCAAATACATTCAAACAAAGCAAATTAAATCAAATAAAAGTCAAATACATTCTACAAAGCTAATTGAATCAAATGAAAGTCAAACACATTTAAACAAAGCTATTAGAATCAAATAAAAGTCAAATACATTCTACAAAGCTAATTGAATCAAATGAATGTCAAACACATTCAAACAAAGCTATTTGAATCAAATGAGAGTCAAATACATTCAAACAAAGCTAATTAAATCAAATAAAAGTTAAATACATTCTACAAAGCTAATTGAATCAAATGAAAGTCAAACACATTCAAACAAAGCTAATTGAATCAGATGAAAGTCAAATATATTCTACAAAGCTAATTGAATCAAATGAAAGTCAAACACATTTAAACAAAGCTATTTGAATCAAATGAAAGTCAAACACATTCAATTACAAGCTATTTGAATCAAATGAGAGTCAAAATACATTCAAACAAAGCTAATTAAATCAAATAAAAGTCAAATATATTCAACAAAGCTAATTGAATCAAATGAAAGTCAAACGCATTTCAAACAAAGCTAATTGAATCAAATGAAAGTCAAATATATTCTACAAAGCTAATTGAATCAAATGAAAGTCAAACACATTCAAACAAAGCTATTTGAATCAAATGAAAGTCAAATACATTCTACAAAGCTAATTGAATCAAATGAAAGTCAAACACATTCAAACAAAGCTATTTGAATCAAATGAGAGTGAAAATTCAAACAAAGCTAATTTAATCAAAAAAAGTAAAGTACATTCTACAAAGCTAATTGAATCAAATGAAAGTCAAACACATTCAAACAAAGCTTTTAATTTAATGAAAGTCAAATACATTCTACAAAGCTAATTGAATCAAATGAAAGACAAAGCTATTTGAATCAAATGAAAGTCAAATACATTCTACAAAGCTAATTGAATTAAATGAAAGTCAAACATATTCAAACAAAGCTAAATGAATCAAATAAAGTTAAACACATTCAAACAAAGCTAATTGAATCATATGAAAGTCAAACACATTCAAACAAAGCTAATTGAATCAAATGAAAGTCAAACACATTCAATCAAAGCTATTTGAATCAAATGCGAGTCAAATACATTCAAACAAAGCTAATTAAATCAAATAAAAGTCAAATACATTCAAACAAAGCAAATTAAATCAAATAAAAGTCAAATACATTCTACAAAGCTAATTGAATCAAATGAAAGTCAAACACATTTAAACAAAGCTATTGGAATCAAATAAAAGTCAAATACATTCTACAAAGCTAATTGAATCAAATGAATGTCAAACACATTTAAACAAAGCTATTTGATCAAATGAGAGTCAAATACATTCAAACAAAGCTAATTAAATCAAATAAAGTTAAATACATTCTACAAAGCTAATTGAATCAAATAAGTCAAACACATTCAAACAAAGCTAATTGAATCAATTGAAAGTCAAATATATTCTACAAAGCTAATTGAATCAAATGAAAGTCAAACACATTCAAACAAAGCTATTTGAATCAAAATGAAAAGTCAAACACATTCAATCAAAGCTATTTGAATCAAATGAGAGTCAAATACATTCAAACAAAGCTAATTAAATCAAATAAAAGTCAAATACATTTCAAACAAAGCAAATTAAATCAAATAAAAAGTCAAATACATTCTACAAAGCTAATTGAATCAAATGAAAGTCAAACACATTTAAACAAAGCTATTGAATCAAATAAAAGTCAAATACATTCTACAACAGCTAATTGAATCAAATGAAATGTCAAACACATTCAAAACAAAGCTATTTTGAATCAAATGAGAGTCAAATACATTCAAACAAAGCTAATTAAATCAAATAAAAGTTAAATACATTCTACAAAGCTAATTGAAATCAAATGAAAGTCAAACACATTCAAACAAAGCTAATTGAATCAAATGAAAGTCAAATATATTCTACAAAGCTAATTGAATCAAATGAAAGTCAAACACATTCAAACAAAGCTATTTGAATCAAAATGAAAGTCAAACACATTCAATCAAAGCTATTTGAATCAAATGAGAGTCAAATACATTCAAACAAAGCTAATTAAATCAAATAAAAGTCAAATTCAAACAAAGCTAATTTAATCAAATAAAAGTAAAATACATTCTACAAAGCTAATTGAATCAAATGAAAGTCAAACACATTCAAACAAAGCAAATGAAAGTCAAATACATTCAACAAAGCTAATTGAATCAAATGAGAGTCAAATACATTCAAACAAAGCTAATTAAATCAAATAAAAGTCAAATACATTCAACAAAGCTAATTGAATCAAATGAAAGTCAAACACATTCAAACAAAGCTAATTGAATCAAATGAAAGTCAAATATATTCTACAAAGCTAATTGAATCAAATGAAAGTCAAACACATTCAAACAAAGCTATTTGAATCAAATGAAAGTCAAATACATTCTACAAAGCTAATTGAATCAAATGAAAGTCAAACACATTCAAACAAAGCTATTTGAATCAAATGAGAGTGAAATAAATTCAAACAAAGCTAATTTAATCAAATAAAAGTAAAGTACATTCTACAAAGCTAATTGAATCAAATGAAAGTCAAACACATTCAAACAAAGCTTTTTAATTTAACTGAAAGTCAAATACATTCTACAAAGCTAATTGAATCAAATGAAAGTCAAACACATTCAAACAAAGCTATTTGAATCAAATGAAAGTCAAATACATTCTACAAAGCTAATTGAATTAAATGAAAGTCAAACATATTCAAACAAAGCTAAATGAATCAAATAAAGTTAAACACATTCAAACAAAGCTAATTGAATCATATGAAAGTCAAACACATTCAAACAAAGCTAATTGAATCAAATGAAAGTCAAACACATTCAATCAAAGCTATTTGAATCAAATGCGAGTCAAATACATTCAAACAAAGCTAATTAAATCAAATAAAAGTCAAATACATTCAAACAAAGCAAATTAAATCAAATAAAAGTCAAATACATTCTACAAAGCTAATTGAATCAAATGAAAGTCAAACACATTTAAACAAAGCTATTGGAATCAAATAAAAGTCAAATACATTCTACAAAGCTAATTGAATCAAATGAATGTCAAACACATTTAAACAAAGCTATTTGGATCAAATGAGAGTCAAATACATTCAAACAAAGCTAATTAAATCAAATAAAAGTTAAATACATTCTACAAAGCTAATTGAATCAAATGAAAGTCAAACACATTCAAACAAAGCTAATTGAATCAAATGAAAGTCAAATATTTCTACAAAGCTAATTGAATCAAATGAAAGTCAAACACATTCAAACAAAGCTATTTGAATCAAATGAAAGTCAAACACATTCAATCAAAGCTATTTGAATCAAATGAGAGTCAAATACATTCAAACAAAGCTAATTAAATCAAATAAAAGTCAAATACATTCAAACAAAGCAAATTAAATCAAATAAAGTCAAATACATTCTACAAAGCTAATTGAATCAAATGAAAGTCAAACACATTTAAACAAAGCTATTGGAATCAAATAAAAGTCAAATACATTCTACACAGCTAATTGAATCAAATGAATGTCAAACACATTCAAACAAGCTATTTTAATCAAATGAGAGTCAAATACATTCAAACAAAGCTAATTAAAATCAAATAAAAGTTAAATACATTCTACAAAGCTAATTGAATCAAATGAAAGTCAAACACATTTCAAACAAAGCTAATTGAATCAAATGAAAGTCAAATATATTCTACAAAGCTAATTGAATCAAATGAAAGTCAAACACATTCAAACAAAGCTATTTGAATCAAATGAAAGTCAAACACATTCAATCAAAGCTATTTGAATCAAATGAGAGTCAAATACATTCAAACAAAGCTAATTAAATCAAATAAAAGTCAAATAAATTCAAACAAAGCTAATTTAATCAAATAAAAGTAAAATACATTCTACAAAGCTAATTGAATCAAATGAAAGTCAAACACATTCAAACAAAGCTTTTTAATTTAAATGAAAGTCAAATACATTCAACAAAGCTAATTGAATCAAATGAGAGTCAAATACATTCAAACAAAGCTAATTAAATCAAATAAAAGTCAAATATATTCAACAAAGCTAATTGAATCAAATGAAAGTCAAACGCATTCAAACAAAGCTAATTGAATCAAATGAAAGTCAAATATATTCTACAAAGCTAATTGAATCAAATGAAAGTCAAACACATTCAAACAAAGCTATTTGAATCAAATGAAAGTCAAATACATTCTACAAAGCTAATTGAATCAAATGAAAGTCAAACACATGCAAACAAAGCTATTTGAATCAAATGAGAGTGAAATAAATTCAAACAAAGCTAATTTAATCAAATAAAAGTAAAGTACATTCTACAAAGCTAATTGAATCAAATGAAAGTCAAACACATTCAAACAAAGCTTTTTAATTTAACTGAAAGTCAAATACATTCTACAAAGCTAATTGAATCAAATGAAAGTCAAACACATTCAAACAAAGCTATTTGAATCAAATGAAAGTCAAATACATTCTACAAAGCTAATTGAATTAAATGAAAGTCAAACATATTCAAACAAAGCTAAATGAATCAAATAAAGTTAAACACATTCAAACAAAGCTAATTGAATCATATGAAAGTCAAACACATTCAAACAAAGCTAATTGAATCAAATGAAAGTCAAACACATTCAATCAAAGCTATTTGAATCAAATGAGAGTCAAATACATTCAAACAAAGCTAATTAAATCAAATAAAAGTCAAATACATTCAAACAAAGCAAATTAAATCAAATAAAATTCAAATACATTCTACAAAGCTAATTGAATCAAATGAAAGTCAAACACATTTAAACAAAGCTATTGGAATCAAATAAAAGTCAAATACATTCTACAAAGCTAATTGAATCAAATGAATGTCAAACACATTTAAACAAAGCTATTTGGATCAAATGAGAGTCAAATACATTCAAACAAAGCTAATTAAATCAAATAAAAGTTAAATACATTCTACAAAGCTAATTGAATCAAATGAAAGTCAAACACATTCAAACAAAGCTAATTGAATCAAATGAAAGTCAAATATATTCTACAAAGCTAATTGAATCAAATGAAAGTCAAACACATTCAAACAAAGCTATTTGAATCAAATGAAAGTCAAACACATTCAATCAAAGCTATTTGAATCAAATGAGAGTCAAATACATTCAAACAAAGCTAATTAAATCAAATAAAAGTCAAATACATTCAAACAAAGCAAATTAAATCAAATAAAAGTCAAATACATTCTACAAAGCTAATTGAATCAAATGAAAGTCAAACACATTTAAACAAAGCTATTGGAATCAAATAAAAGTCAAATACATTCTACACAGCTAATTGAATCAAATGAATGTCAAACACATTCAAACAAAGCTATTTGAATCAAATGAGAGTCAAATACATTCAAACAAAGCTAAATAAATCAAATAAAAGTTAAATACATTCTACAAAGCTAATTGAATCAAATGAAAGTCAAACACATTCAAACAAAGCTAATTGAATCAAATGAAAGTAAAATATATTCTACAAAGCTAATTGAATCAAATGAAAGTCAAACACATTCAAACAAAGCTATTTGAATCAAATGAAAGTCAAACACATTCAATCAAAGCTATTTGAATCAAATGAGAGTCAAATACATTCAAACAAAGCTAATTAAATCAAATAAAAGTCAAATACATTCAAACAAAGCAAATTAAATCAAATAAAAGTCAAATACATTCTACAAAGCTAATTGAATCAAATGAAAGTCAAACACATTTAAACAAAGCTATTGGAATCAAATAAAAGTCAAATACATTCTACACAGCTAATTGAATCAAATGAATGTCAAACACATTCAAACAAAGCTATTTTAATCAAATGAGAGTCAAATACATTCAAACAAAGCTAATAAAATCAAATAAAAGTTAAATACATTCTACAAAGCTAATTGAATCAAATGAAAGTCAAAACACATTCAAACAAAGCTAATTGAATCAAATGAAAGTCAAATATATTCTACAAAGCTAATTGAATCAAATGAAAGTCAAACACATTCAAACAAAGCTATTTGAATCAAATGAAAGTCAAACACATTCAATCAAAGCTATTTGAATCAAATGAGAGTCAAATACATTCAAACAAAGCTAATTAAATCAAATAAAAGTCAAATAAATTCAAACAAAGCTAATTTAATCAAATAAAAGTAAAATACATTCTACAAAGCTAATTGAATCAAATGAAAGTCAAACACATTCAAACAAAGCTTTTTAATTTAAATGAAAGTCAAATACATTCAACAAAGCTAATTGAATCAAATGAGAGTCAAATACATTCAAACAAAGCTAATTAAATCAAATAAAAGTCAAATATATTCAACAAAGCTAATTGAATCAAATGAAAGTCAAACGCATTCAAACAAAGCTAATTGAATCAAATGAAAGTCAAATATATTCTACAAAGCTAATTGAATCAAATGAAAGTCAAAACACATTCAAACAAAGCTATTTGAATCAAATGAAAGTCAAATACATTCTACAAAGCTAATTGAATCAAATGAAAGTCAAACACATGCAAACAAAGCTATTTGAATCAAATGAGAGTGAAATAAATTCAAACAAAGCTAATTTAATCAAATAAAAGTAAAGTACATTCTACAAAGCTAATTGAATCAAAAGAAAGTCAAACACATTCAAACAAAGCTTTTTAATTTAACTGAAAGTCAAATACATTCTACAAAGCTAATTGAATCAAATGAAAGTCAAACACATTCAAACAAAGCTATTTGAATCAAATGAAAGTCAAATACATTCTACAAAGCTAATTGAATTAAATGAAAGTCAAACATATTCAAACAAAGCTAAATGAATCAAATAAAGTTAAACACATTCAAACAAAGCTAATTGAATCATATGAAAGTCAAACACATTCAAACAAAGCTAATTGAATCAAATGAAAGTCAAACACATTCAATCAAAGCTATTTGAATCAAATGAGAGTCAAATACATTCAAACAAAGCTAATTAAATCAAATAAAAGTCAAATACATTCAAACAAAGCAAATTAAATCAAATAAAATTCAAATACATTCTACAAAGCTAATTGAATCAAATGAAAGTCAAACACATTTAAACAAAGCTATTGGAATCAAATAAAAGTCAAATACATTCTACAAAGCTAATTGAATCAAATGAATGTCAAACACATTTAAACAAAGCTATTTGGATCAAATGAGAGTCAAATACATTCAAACAAAGCTAATTAAATCAAATAAAAGTTAAATACATTCTACAAAGCTAATTGAATCAAATGAAAGTCAAACACATTCAAACAAAGCTAATTGAATCAAATGAAAGTCAAATATATTCTACAAAGCTAATTGAATCAAATGAAAGTCAAACACATTCAAACAAAGCTATTTGAATCAAATGAAAGTCAAACACATTCAATCAAAGCTATTTGAATCAAATGAGAGTCAAATACATTCAAACAAAGCTAATTAAATCAAATAAAAGTCAAATACATTCAAACAAAGCAAATTAAATCAAATAAAAGTCAAATACATTCTACAAAGCTAATTGAATCAAATGAAAGTCAAACACATTTAAACAAAGCTATTGGAATCAAATAAAAGTCAAATACATTCTACACAGCTAATTGAATCAAATGAATGTCAAACACATTCAAACAAAGCTATTTGAATCAAATGAGAGTCAAATACATTCAAACAAAGCTAAATAAATCAAATAAAAGTTAAATACATTCTACAAAGCTAATTGAATCAAATGAAAGTCAAACACATTCAAACAAAGCTAATTGAATCAAATGAAAGTAAAATATATTCTACAAAGCTAATTGAATCAAATGAAAGTCAAACACATTCAAACAAAGCTATTTGAATCAAATGAAAGTCAAACACATTCAATCAAAGCTATTTGAATCAAATGAGAGTCAAATACATTCAAACAAAGCTAATTAAATCAAATAAAAGTCAAATACATTCAAACAAAGCAAATTAAATCAAATAAAAGTCAAATACATTCTACAAAGCTAATTGAATCAAATGAATGTCAAACACATTTAAACAAGGCTATTGGAATCAAATAAAAGTCAAATACATTCTACAAAGCTAATTGAATCAAATGAAAGTCAAACACATTCAAACAAAGCTTTTTAATTTAACTGAAAGTCAAATACATTCTACAAAGCTAATTGAATCAAATGAAAGTCAAACACATTCAAACAAAGCTATTTGAATCAAATGAAAGTCAAATACATTCTACAAAGCTAATTGAATTAAATGAAAGTCAAACATATTCAAACAAAGCTAAATGAATCAAATAAAGTTAAACACATTCAAACAAAGCTAATTGAATCATATGAAAGTCAAACACATTCAAACAAAGCTAATTGAATCAAATGAAAGTCAAAACACATTCAATCAAAGCTATTTGAATCAAATGAGAGTCAAATACATTCAAACAAAGCTAATTAAATCAAATAAAAGTCAAATACATTCAAACAAAGCAAATTAAATCAAATAAAATTCAAATACATTCTACAAAGCTAATTGAATCAAATGAAAGTCAAACACATTTAAACAAAGCTATTGGAATCAAATAAAAGTCAAATACATTCTGTTTCGGGGTTTTCTGATGTCCTGCGGGAGAGTTACAATTCCGAGACTGGAACCGGACGCCTGTACCTGCAAAATAACGGAGACTCCTGAGAGCTCCGCCTCCAACGGTCAAGTTAGTACCTGATTAAGGAGTAATTAATACAGAAATTAAAGTGATGAGATCTCTCTAGGTGAGAGTGCTTAGTGTTGGTAATCTGCGTCGTTAGCGAGATTAGCCGGTTGTTAATAACTCTGTTCTTCTCTGCTTGATTTCTTGATTATTCGATCCCCTGATTAATGAGGATTAATTGAGTATTTATATCCTTGAGAAGCGTGCAACTCTCTAGGTTTAAGGTAAACCTAGGGCTGATCGGGCCTCTAGACTGGATTGGGCCTTGATGGCCGGTTTTCCCATTTGGCATGGGTGGACACGTGGCGTGTCTAAATTGGTCCGTAGAGGACGTATCTGTGATTGACACGTGGCAGGTTCCTGTTGGCCTTCGTGAAGGACACGTGGCGGAACCTGGTTGGTCCACTTGTCAGACGGTGATTGGTGGATAAAAATCCCCTAATCATTTGCCCCTCACAGGTGGCACGTGACTGGTCACGTGTCGCCTGTGACAGGTGTCGCACGGTGACAGGCGACGGCCTGTTACAGGTGTCACCTTGCAAACGGCCGAGAGATTTTCCTGCCCAAATTTTGAATTTGGAAGCGACCCTTCGCCTTCTCACTTTGCCTATAAAAGGAAGTGCTGACTTCGGTCATTTTCACATTTGAGAACTTTGCGAGAACATTCGGACCCCTGAACTTGCTCTGACATTTCGGACCTTTTCTGCCTACCGCCTGTTCTGACAAGCCGACTGACCCGAACTTCCAGGACTTCATCAACCGTCACTCGTTCAGGTAACTCAGTTCTCTTACTCTTAATTTTCTTTTTATTTTTTGAAATGGCACCATGGAAGCACACGACACGCCCTAAGTTAGTGATCAGCCGGTCACCGGGGACGGCTGAATCTAGGACTAGGAGTGCCGCCTGCCCTTTTCTGGACCCATCTTTGCCCTTTATACAAAGTCCGACTGTATCTGTGTCTATGCAGAACGTGATGGCCAGAACAAAAAAGACTGCTATGATATCAAACTCAGACGGCTCCTCCCAAAGGGTGCTCCTTAGTGAAACATCTGACCAGGCGCCAGATGTAGAACGAGGCGACTGTCAAGCCGACAATTCTGAGAGAGGGGCCAAGGTGTTCCCTTCCCATCTTACCGTTGACATGTCTAATTTTCCTTCTGCTCCTTCTAAGGGAGAGGAGGTGGGCCCCTCTAGGAGAGGGGAGGAGTCGTCCTCTTCGGACTCGTCAGGGGACGAGTCCGAATCCAGCTCTTCTGGCCACAGTTCTCCTGGCTCAGAAGAAAAACATAGCCGCCTACAAGAGGCGAGACGTTCTCATGCAGTTGAGAAGGGGGATAATTGGGCAGAGCCGTCCGCCTCTTACAGAGAGGAAAACGCCCCCTACTACTGCAGGGTACCCCGGGGCCGGATTGCAACCATGCAAGACAACGTGGCGAGCTTTATTGCTAACCACAAAATGGGCCCGGAATTTTTACTGTTCGTGCCGGATCCAGAAGACACTGTCGTCTGGCCGGCTGGTACCAGCTATGGTGACGGCTGCTTTGGCTGCTATGTGGCGGCCATCAAAGCTGGACTGCGCTTCCCATTACATCCGGCTGTTCAGCGGATTTTAGATGGGTATGATCTGGGGTTTATGGCAGTTAGCCCCCAACTCTTGGGTAAACGTACTCGGCTATGTGGCCGGGTGCGAATTGAACGGGGTGGAGCCAAGCTTTGAGGCTTTCGCCCACATGAACTATCTCAGCCGGACCCCTAAGTCGGGAGGTACCGGCTGGTATCAATTAACAAGCCATAGGGGTTACCTCATGACGAGAGGTAAGGCAAACAAATGGAAGGATTGCGGAATACCTTCCTTATTATCGAGGGTTCAGACACGGAGCTGAACAAACGCTTTAACAAGTGGAATAGGGATCCGCCTCTTCTCGCAGGCGGCCGCAGCATGCCGCCTGTTCCCCCAAAGGCTAAAAGAGAGATCCTAGACAAAGGACTCTTCAAAGTAGAGACTAGGGTGAACTCTACTTCAGGGGTACGAGAGCAAGTACCCCTAAACTGCGTCCCGAGCTTCAAGTGGCTCTATGACGAGTACTTTTTGGCCGCCTGTGGCCTCAGCAGTCGGTGCTCTAGAGGTAGCCGGCCTGACGAATACTCTGTTTTTTCACGCCTTGTTTACTTGGGATTTTTACTAACTTTGTTGCTTATTTCTTGCAGCTGACGCCATGAGTAAAATATCAGCATCTAAGACTGCGGCGGCCATGTTGCGGGTCTCGCTAATGAAGCAGTCGTATGCCGACTCCCCCAACAAGGAGGCACCCTTGGTTAGCTTCGAAAACTCTTCCTCTTTTAGTTGTCTTATGCATATACTAACTCTTTTTGTTTTCAGTCTGGTACTCCAAGGGCTTCTTCCTCGCAACAGCCGGACCCCAAGGCCCGGAGGACGACTGTTGCAAGCTCTCCTGGGTCTTCCAGGAAAACAGTGGCGGCTGAGAAGCAGCCGGCCACTTCTTCAAAAAACCCAGGCGGGGCCGCCTAGATGTATGGACACTTACTTGTAACTGCAGCCGGCTCCCAGGGACTTGACTTGGTTGAGGTAGCCAAGTCTATGGTTAAAGTAGTTCCTCCATCTGACAGGGAGGCGGTCAGGGGTGCCGGCACCCTTGACCTTGATGGGATTTCAGGGGTCCTAGCTGAGGTACACTTAGCATATTTTTGAGCTTTTGAGTTCCAGGACGCCTGTTAACTTTTTTGATTGGAAACTGACGCCTGTTTTTCTTTGTCCTTAGGCCCTGCTCCGAGTCAACAGCCTTCGCAAGCCGATTGATCGGAAAAACAAAGAGGTAAAGGCCGCAAAGGCTATGGCCGCCTCCAGCTGTGATAAGGCAATGTTTCAAATTGCCCAAAATGAAGTACTGACCATTGATCTTCTTTATTATCAGGCGCAGGCTACCGCCGCTGTTCGGGCTCAGTTAGAGGCGGCCCAAAAGAAGGTTGACGAGCTGGAGGGGACCGTCACCAACCTTAAGGCCGAGCTTAAACCTCTTCGCCAAAAAATGCACTCTTACGAAGCCATGGAGAAATCTTTGGCCAACGTAAAAGAACGCCTGGTGAACCAAGAGAAGAGTCTTACCCAAGAGCTCTCGGATAAGGCCGAGCAAGAGAAACAAGAGCTCGTCCGGGAGATGGTGGAAGACTCCGCTCAAATCCAGCGCATGACCTGGGAACGACTGTTCCCCAGTGCCGACTCTGCCTCATGGGAAAGAACGTACCGCCAGTGTTCGGAAATATATAATCAACAGATCCTGGCGGCTGCTGAAGAAGAGGCGTTGGACGGTGCGTTGGAGGAGGAAGAGCCGGTTGTGGCGCTTGTGCCACTTGGGGGTAAGGCATCAAAAGAGGGTGCAGCTAAGGCCGAGTCCAGCAAGAAGAGTGCTGACCAGGCGGCAGCTGCTGATACTGAACTGCCCCCTTCTTAAGCTTTAAGTATTTTTTTTTCTTTTCACGGCCTGCGTGCCGTTTGCTTTGTAATTACCCGGCCAGGGGGCCGGGGTTTTGAATATTCTGCTGGTCTTTAATGGCCGGCTCATTTTTAATCAAATTTTTGTTTTGGTTCAAATTTGTCTAAGTATTTTTAATTTGTTCACTTAGACCGACTGTTGTGTATGGCCGAACGTTAAGACAGGTACAAATAGTAAGTATGCCGCCTATGCCCCTGGACGACTGGTTGTCTGTTTCCAGGATAGATGATCAGTCGGCCATTTAATCAATCGGTATTCGAACTCTTTATTCAATTTGTCTGACCAAGTAAATAGAATTACCTAGTCGCCAAGGAATTAAGTAGGAAAACAAGCGGCGGGTACCGGTTGTTTCCCTTTATTGCCAATGTTGGCTTTTAACTCGTAATTTGTTAACCTAGCAAGAGTATTGGTTGAGAGCCTTTGTTTATTAGAAACAAGTGGACGACTCATACCTTTTAGGCTCCATACTAAGTTTGAGTGACTATTAACTTAGGAGTTACTTAGTCTTTGTCGCAATTTAGATTGAGTAGTAGAGATACCAGACGGCGTAGGCCGGCTAGACCCCTTGATTCGCCAATGTTTGTTGGCTATTAACTCAATAGGTTACTTAGGACAAATAGGGGTTCGAGTGCCCTTGTTTGTTTAAAACAGGCGGACGACTCAAACTTTTAGATTCCATACCAAATTTGAAGGAGTGACTATGAGTTAACGTTGGAGTTACTCAGTCGCCGTCACTTTTGTTTGAGAAGTAGAGATACCAGGCGGCGTAGGCCGGCTAGACCCCTTGATTCGCCAATGTTTGTTGGCTATTAACTCAATAGGTACCCCCTGCATCTATCCCAAGTAATACAGGCGGTTATCTGACTCAGATGTCAACTGCTACCACTGATTTGGTTAGTGATAGAGTTATCCTTGTTCTCAAAAACGGCTACGTGGTTGTCCTTGGGGACAGTCGTATAGGTGCCGTGTAATTAGTTTATAGAACAATGTTCCACCCAAAAGGGAGCTGCTCTCTGCGACGAATTTCATCCGGAGGGATGCCGTCGGACGCCTGCTATGATGTTGGGACAGGTCGAATTAGTTTTGTAGATTTGATCAGTTGGCTTGGCGCCTGGTCTGATCATTCGGCCGGTGGCCTTGGTAAGTTCTTGGTGAACGTAGGTGCTAAGTAAAAGAAGGGTAGCCGCCTGTTAGGCACAGGGTCGGCCAGGCCCTAATCTTTTTAGCTAAGTATTGTGAGTAAAATACTCAATGGAGAGTAGCCGACTGTAAAGGTACAGACGGCATGCCCCTCTGAAGATAGTGAAAAACTCAATGGAGAGTAGCCGACTGTAAAGGAACAGACGGCATGCCCCTCTGATGATTGAGTTAAAAGACTCAATGGAGAGTAGCCGACTGTAAAGGTACAGACGGCATGCCCCTCGTAATACAAAAATTGAATAGTAAGTGCAAACTTTATTAAGTAGCTCTTTACTTTACATCTTTCAGAAGAAATATTTTTTAAGGTTATCTACATTCCAAGTTCGAGGCAACGGTTGTCCGTCTGGTGTTTCCAGACGGTAGGTACCGTCCCTGACTTCCGCATAGATTTGGTAGGGTCCTTCCCAGTTGGGAGTTAGTTTGCCAGACTCATTAGCCCTACCAACTGCTTCCATTTTTCTAAGTACAAAGTCCCCTACTTTGAGTGGACGCCTGTGTACTTTTTTGTTGTATGATCTAGTCATTCTCAGGCGATAGATCTCATGGCGCAAAACAGCATTGCCCTCTTTTCAGGAAGTGAGTCTAATGCCAGGCGCATAGCTTCCCAGTTTGCCTCTTCGTCATATAGCATTACTCGAAGAGTCGGCTCGTAGTGTTCTATTGGAAGAACAGCTTCTGCACCATAAGTTAGGAGGAATGGAGTTTCTCCAGTCGCCCCTTTTTCAGTCGTCCTAATGGCCCAGAGAACATGTGGTAGTTCATCTGCCCATAGGCCGCCTGCTCGTTCAATCTTTTTCTTGAGACCGTCTGAGATGATTTTATTAAAGGCTTCTACCTGGCCGTTTGCTTGGGGACGGCCGACAGATGCGAAGTAATGTGCAATTCCTTGGTCTCCCAACCAGCTTTTGAGAACAGGCGTCTCAAATTGGGACCATTATCAAAAACCATAGACATGGGAACCCCGAACCGAGTGATGACGTTTTTCCAAATGAATGAAATTACATCTTTCGTCTTGATTCCCTTTACAACCTCCGCCTCTACCCATTTAGTGAAGTAGTCAACGGCAACAAGTATATACCTTCTGCCGCCTGTAGCAGGCGTATATGGACCCAGAATGTCCATGCCCCACTTAGCAAACGGTAGAGGGCTGTGAATGGTAGTGAGGTCAGTAGCCGGACGGTGAATTAATTTGCCAAACCTTTGGCACTTGTCACATTTTTTCACCATCTCCATTGCATCCGTTTCCAAAGTAGGCCAAAAGTAGCCCTGCCGCCTTGCCCTTTGAGCAAGCATCCTACCACCTATATGGGAAGCACAGAAACCAGAGTGAAGATCATCTAGTATCTCTCGTCCCTTTTCAGGAGTAACACACTTTAAGAAGGGTTGAAGGTACCCCCTCTTGTGAAGTTCTCCCTGTATCATTTCAAAACAGGAGGCTCGTTTTTTTCAGTGCTGCCGCCTGTTGAGGATCATCCGGCAGTGTACCGTTTGTTAGATATGCCCTGATTGAATCCATCCAGGTTGAGCTTCTGTCTAGGATTCCAATAGGTTTTCCTCGATGCTTCTCTTCTCCATTACTTCCCAAAAAAACAGTTCGAGAGTATCGGAGGAGGCGGATGATGCTAATTTCGAAAGTGCATCTGCCTGGTTGTTTTCTGATCTCGGCACTTGGATCAGATGGAAATCCTCAAGGGAGCCGACTGCTTGTCGGACCGCCTGTAAGTACTTGATCATGGCCGGATGAGTTGCTTCGTATTCGCCATTGTACTGACTCACTATCAATTGTGAATCAGAACAGGCGTCTATTTTTCTTGCCCCTGCCGCCTTGCACATGCGGATCTCGGCTAGTAAAGCTTCATATTCTGCCTCATTGTTTGAAGCCTGAAAACTGAAGCGGTAGAGCATACTCGAACCTGTCGCCCTCTGGAGATTGACATACGACGCCTGCTCCACAACCGTTTGAAGTAGGAGCTTCCGTCCACATATTACCTTCCAGACTTGGTCTGGAACTTGAGAGTCAGGAGGACGAGTCATCTCTACAATAAAGTCAGCAAAGGCTTGCCCCTTCACTGCTTTTCTAGGCTCGAAAGTAACTTCGAGCTCTGTATTTCTATGGCCCATTTGATCATTCGCCTGACGACTCCATGATGGTCAGCGCCGCTTGATAGGTTGGTCGTATACACGACGACTGCATGTGCCAAAAGTAGGGCTTCAATTTTTTAACAGCCATGAAGAGTGCAAGACCAAATTTCTCCACTAGGGGATACCTCAACTCGGCATTTTTCAGTACGTGACTGACAAAGTAGACCGGAGTTGACAGCCGTCCCTTTCAGCAAGGAGCACAGCGCTTAACGCATGATCAGAGACG
>NW_018742831.1:0-34722 GCF_001683475.1 Chenopodium quinoa
ATTTTATCTGTTTTAATTCTAAATATGGAGTAGTTAGTTGTTTGTAGTTTAAAGCTAAGGTGACTTGATATATACTTTTTCTTTTAGTTTTACCATATTAACTTGAGAGATATTCTTCCGCATCAGTCTTCTTACATTTTCTAAGTATAATTTGTTTTCTTATGATCTATGGAATTACAGAATGAAACTAATCTCACTTAGCTAATCTTTTCAAAATAAACTTTGAAAAAAGTATGGAGGGAAAATGATTTAGACCTGCTTGCATTTCAAGTTTGTGCACAGTACATACATACTCCAGTTATAATTCAAGATATTCAAGATACGAGTATTTATTACTGACACATACACCATTATTTCTAATCATAAATTACCAATATATCCACTACAAAATCATACACCATTTTTTCAAACCCCAAATTGTGAAATATTACAACAAAGTTGTTAATTGAAATACGCTTCAAGATTAAATACTTGAAACCAATAGAGTTAAGAGATCAATACCCATCTGATTCCAAATTTTCTAGGTTAATTTAAGCACAAATTAGCACTTTTTTTGTTAGATTATAATACCCTACAAAAATAATCCCAATAATTCAATACCGGTTTTGTATAATCAATTAATTAAATTAAATTCATAGTAGTAATTTGATGGTTTATAAGGAAGCTTACAATTAGGCGAGGAGGGACCTTCACTAGTAGAAAAAATAAAATGGGAAGCGGTTCAACCCCCCTAATTGGAAGCGGTTTTGAACCGCTTCCTTTTGGGGGGCTTCGCATTCTATAATTAAATTGGAAGCGGTTTGAACCGCTTCCAATTCCCATTTTTCACATGAAAAAAATGGAGAATTGGAATCGGTTTTGGCGCCAAACTGCTTCCAATTCTCCAGTTTTTATTTATTATTAATCGATATAAAATTATTTATTAATTATTAATAAAATTAATATTATTAATTAATCATAATATTAATATTACAAACAATAATACAATGATATATATAACACGAAATAATTATATATATTAAAATTAACATCATTAATATATTCAATGAACAATAATATTTAATCACACCAAAATATATTAAGATAACAATTACAAATACTACGTATTTAATTACACCAAAATATTACAAACAATTAGTCAAGGGCAAAAAAAAAAAAAAAAAAAAAAAAAAAAAGGGAACCCAGGCAGGTGCACAACAGCCCAGGCAGGCTGCACTTAGGAAATACTTTTGAGCATGGCTAGCCACTTGAGTCGGGGTCTTTGATATAACAAAGTTCCGTGATATGTTTCTCCAGTCTCCTTTCCCATGCTTCTGAAGTCCAAGCAGAAACCGCCTGCATAACTCATTGTTAATAACTCAACATTCTCACAATATAAATTACTAACATATCATATCCAACATAATTAAGGACATACTGCAGATATCAGACTTTTACAACAGAACTTGCTAACCTAATGCCAACCCTATGGAACAACAATCTCATAGTCTAAAAAACACATATCAGTACTCAGTACATAATTCGTGCATTCGCATACAAACCAGTGCATACGAAGTAACACGGATATTTCACGCAGTTTAACCTATTCAGTAATCACTACTAGACTCCAGTCCACAGCTGTAAAATTTCACTATCGAATTTCATTGACAATCACAGAAATAATCAGTGAAAGAAACGTGATTTATTTAACTGATGTTACCTGTGTTCATCCTCAATCCAAGGCACACCCTTTTTCCTTTCTTTTTCATGAGGCCTAGAGATAGACATAGACATAGCCATAGAAGCCGCAGACCTCTTCCTAAAAGGATCAAATTTGCCATTATCAACCCACTCCAAAGTGAAGGGACAAGCAAGATAGCCAGGAATCGGAACCAAGCCGGCTTCGATATCGGTTACATCTTCCAACAATTCTTTATACTGTTTCATCGTTGTTTCCAACGTCTTCAACTAATTTTCTACTCCGATCATCCTCTCCTCTAATGAGAACCTTTTTTTTTTATTTTTTTTAAAGGGAAAAGACAACCACCAGCAGACAGCAAAAAAAAAAAAGCAAAGCAGCATACCCGGCTACTGACAGGAAAGGAAGACTCAGGCGAGATAGACTCTTCCGATCCGAATCACAGACTGCACCAGCCCACAACAGACTGCTGCCTGGCCTGGGCTACTGCTTGCCTGGGCTGCTACAGCTATGCTTGGCCTGGGCTGCTGCCTGCCTGGGCTGCTGCAGCTGCCTGGCCTGGGCTGGTGCCTGGCATGGGCAGCCTGCGTAGGCTGTTGCATAATTAAGATTCATAAGTCACCAAACATAGTAACATACTAGTTACCAAATTGATCGACGCTAAACAAAAAATTAAAAAACCCCATATATTCTGACCTTATCAATACTTCAAAGGTTCATAATAAGCAAGCAAATTGGATCATTTTACTTTTTTACTTGGTATTTATTTTTATAAAGCTAGTTAAACACAGAGAACCAAACTACCCAAGGAAATTCTTCACTAGAAGAGATTTGATTTACCACAAGCAACAAAACTCAAACATAATATAGTTCATAATTAGCCAAAGCCAAAAATAGAGCTCTTAATAGGTTAAATGGCACTAAATAAAATCATATACCAACAATGACAGAGCAGAACTGAAAATTCAAGTACTTGATCATTCAACATTACATATAATAGAAGTAAAATTTTGATTGGAAAATTTATCAAAAATTGAAAGAAAGCATAACCTGAGCGGCTGAGCCTGAGATGTTTGATTTTGCAAGGCTGATCTACAAGCTTGGGAATTCATCATGATAAGTGAAGTCATACACCAATAGCTTGATTCATCTGCAATCATGATAGATTCATCTCAAAGTACAATATTGCAATGAAAGAAAGTAAGACTCAAAACCCAATTTCTGCCTTATTTTATATGGGTGACTCAATAAAAGTGAATAGATTTCTTCCTACATTAATCAAGAGAAAATATCCAAAAAGGAAGTTCCCAGTATCCCACTAACATAAATTTCTTAAAACAGAGCTAAAAGTGTCCAGATTTATTTAATAAGAAACAAAACCCAATAAATTCTAATACTTGTACTATGATTGGGTGATTATCAATTACAGTAAACCCTAAAGATCCAGACTTTAAATAAAATAAACTAATAAATTACAACTTTCACTATACCAACAAGAAGATAGCCAAAGGTACTACCACCACGAGTCTACAAAGTACGACACCAGTTATTGCGACACATACATGATAAATGCAGAATGAATGATAATAAATTCAATAATTAATATCAATTAAACAGAAAATCAGAAATAATAATCAATATCAATTAAACAAAAATTATAGGGCTCAACTACTCAACTCAAATAGTCAAATATCCGGTCACAACTTCAGTTTCTAGAGGAAAAATTCCCGAATCGGCTAATTAAAACCAATCTTCAGTTTCTAATCGGCTAATCATATTAAAATAAATCATTTGGGACTTAAAAATTATAATGAAGACAATTAGACAAAACTATAACTAAACACAGTCAAAAGACTCAAAACCAATCTTCAATTTCTACTTTTTTAGACGAAATTGTTTAGTTTAAGCAAACAAAATGATTATACAGATAGCAAGTACTTTATTTGAGCACAAATTCCACATAAATTAAGCTAATTAAACTTCAAAACAATCCTTATTCACACAAAAATCAGCTAATCCTGACTATCCATTAGTAGATAACAAAACCCCTTCAACTTTCCGAGCAAAAACTGGCACAAAACACAAATTTAAACAAAAATGACATAATTAAATCAAATACAGAAAACCTACATCAAAAATCCCCAAATCGTAAATTAAATTAGGCAATTAGCAAATGAAAAACACACATGAAGCCAAACACATTCAAAATTCTAGCTACTTTGCATATCTATATGCACAAATCGAACCTCACCATCGCTGCTCTCCACCACCACCAACAGTTACAAATCGAAACCCTAGAAATAGAAAAAAAATCAAAGATTTGAACTAGTAATTATGCAAAGAAACCTTAAATTTGAAATTTAAAGGGGAAAGTTTAAAGAAGCTCATACCATGAACACCACACAGTCGTTATCTCTCACGACCACCATGACCATTAGTGAATGAGGAGGGAGAATGAAAGGGGAACGCGAAATGTGGTTGCAGCTGCGGCGAGGAGAAGGTGAAAGGGGAACGCGAAAATGAAGTTGCGACCTTCATCTTTGAGGAGAAGGTGAGAGGGAAACGCGAAAATGAAGGAGTGAGCTGAGTTTGAAGTATTTATTTGATCCCGCTTTTTTTTTTAGAAAGGGCAGCGGTTTGAAGTTTGAACCGCTTCCCATTATATTTTTGGGAGCGGTTCAACTCAAACCGCTTCCAATTCTATCCTTTTTTTTCTTTTTTGCCGGGAATTTTTGTAAGGAATTGGAAGCGGATTTCAATAACCGCTTCCAATTTGTGGCTTCCCATCACCTTTTTTCTTCTAGTGCTTGAAGGTGCAGAAGATGAAGAAGAAGCGAAGAGCAGTGAGCAGCACTGGAGGTCTGGCCGTCTGGTCCGCTGACCGCTGGTCGTCTGTAGGTCTCGTCTCACGGAGTCGGCTGCCGGCGGAAATGCGGGATTTGGGTGAAGATGAAGAAGCGAAGAGCAGCGGCAGCGGGGGCTAGGGCTTGAGGAAGTCGGGACTCGGCAAGTCAACAGGCTGAAGTTAGAATTTTTTATTTTTTTTATTTTTTTTTTAAAAAAAAAAAAAGAAAACTTAGAATTTTTTTGGGCCCTGGTGAGTCATTTGCCTCACCAGGCACAAGGCCCAGTCCGCCACTGAATTATATTGCTGCTCATTCCCTTAGTACCTCATTTCTCTCAACATCCCACTAACACATTGCCCTGCTCCTCCAACCCACTATTACCTCATTTCTCTCAACATCCCCACTAACACATTCCCTTGCTCCTCCAACCCACTATTACCTCATTATTACTTAGTATTGTACTACTAAGTAAATTCAATTTTTATTTTGAAAATAAGCTACAAACTACCTACATTTTGTCGCGAATTGAAAGATGTTTCCTCCTGCCGACGCACTAGTAGAATACTTAACAAAGAAGTCAACCGAGAGTATAGGCTTAAATACTTATAGGATTGACTTATATCTTAGCCAAGAATCGAGAAAAGAAGGTAAGGGTTATACGTATTGTGATGAATATATTGTTGCGATGTATTTAGAATATCTGCCTAGGGAAGAAACTTATTTACAAGTTATAAATTCGTACCCTAAACTGTTTTGTTTACTTGACGGGACACCCAATATAAATTATTTGGGTGACCCGATTGAAAGAACATTCCTCTTATATAGGGATGTTTTTTTAAGCTTGATAAGGCAGAGAAATTATGGAAAAATGAAGAGTTATAAATATAAGTAGAGACGATAGTTACTCTAGTACTGGTTGGTCACCTCCGGGTCGTGATCATGTCATGGGTAATGTAGCAGCTTTTGTGCCTATAGAAGGAGGTGTTTGTTTGGGCGTAGTTATTAGAGACGAGTGGGGAAAGCTGCTACTAGTGGTTACAAGGTGGACAAGCTGCCACTGGGTTCCTGAGATGACAGAGGCTACAACAGCTCGGCACGGGGTGAAGCTTGCTAGTTACGTTGGCTATCATAATGTTGTGCTCAAATGCGAATTTTTGAATGTAGTGCAGGCAATCAGACAGAAGATCGAGGGTGATGCTCCTATTTTCCACATCTACAAGGATATTAGTAGAATATGTGATGGTTTTCTTAGTTTCAATTGTATTCATGTTTGCCGGGCAAAAAATACTATTGCTCATTTAGCAGCCATATTTGAAATGGACTCTGTTATGAATGTATTCATTATGTCATCCCTTAGCGTATTGTTATTTGTTATTTAATCTTGTAATTAAATTTTAAATTATGGAATTCGGTGGTATGTTAATGTTATTTGCAATTTTCACGAGATTTTTTTCAATTTTAGGGTTTTAGTTTTTGTTGTTTGTCACGTGTCCTATTTTATTTCTTCTCGATGTACTAGTTAAACACAACAAATAAAAAAATTAAAACACAAACGAGAGGGAAAGAAAATTACCAACGTCAATAAACGATGACGAATCTAAGTACAAACCAATATTGTCAATTGATCTGACTCATTTTTTTGAAAAAAAATATATAATTGTTACAAAACTATTAATTTAACATTAAATTATTTAGTATGAGAACATTATCAGACAAATTTAAAATAATTTATCAATACACATAATTTATATTAGTTAAATATGTGCAATATAAATATGTAATAACCCGTATTTTTATACGTATTTTAAATTTAAATAAATATTTCTTGAAGTATTTAAACAATATAAAATAAAATTATTTAGGGTTTCTTCAATACAAAAAGAATGATTTTAATTAAAAATATATTTTATTATTTAATAATCTTGAAAATGTTGGATTTTATGATTTAAAATATTGGGGCACATTATTTTATATTAAATAATTTAAAAAAGACAAGTTTTAAAGAAAGTCAAATCCTAATCCCGATTAGGAAAGGGATTATTAAGGGAAGTAAGTAGGAGGGCTAAGAGGGAGTATAAATACTCCTCATGTGCCTAGGGTGAAAATTCACCTAAAGGTACGTTCTCTTTCTCCCCTCTTATTTTATTTTTCCTTAATTTTCCCCTTCCCCTTTTATTTATTAATTTATTTATTTATTGTTTACACCACCACCACCACCACACACACCGGCCACCCACCACCAACCTTTCCCGATGGCAAGAAGCCAACAGGCAGTGTGGCAGCGGCGCCAGGTGGTTGCATATTGTGTATTCTCCGTTCGTAATTTTCTTAATCTCGATGTAATCAACGATTAAATTCTAACTCGTCCGATTTATTTAAAAAAAATAGTGTTTTTCGTGTGTAAAACAGTATTCTAAACAAAAATCACCACCTATGGTAGTGTGTACCACCCGTTCGTGGCCAAATTCAGCCTTTAAATATGGTTTTCGGGCAGTTTTTTATTTTAACGAAAGATTTTATGTTGCTTTTCTTATTTTAATTAAATCTACCCTAAATCTAATTATTGTTTTGGGTTTTTTGATGATTATTAGGATGTTTAATAACAAGTATTTTAATTATAATTTTTAGATTTGGTTTTTAATTAAAAAGCCCCAAGATTGGAAACCCTAGGTTTTTAAATTAATGTTTATGGATGGAATTTGATTGTGGTTGATTGAAATTATTAAAATTAATGTTTTTAAACCAAATTACAGAAATTTTTATAAGTTTTAATAATGCTGTAATTTTGTGTTAAAAGAGTATTAATACTTCTTTTATAATTGTGGTTTATAGGAGAATTCCAAGTGAGCGATTTCGTGTAATCGTGGCTATTTTAAGATCATATTCAAGGTACGTTCGCGTTACTTGGTAAAGTTTAAGTGTATAGAAGCATGCTAGGATTTGTTAAATTAATTCCAAGTAGTATCATGATAGGTGTTGGATGGAATTTGTTGATTGGATTGATGTTGGTGAATGATTGGTGATGTATGATTTATTTATGGTGAATTAATGATTGGAAATTAATGTATTGGCATGTTGATTATGAACCATACTTTTATTATTGGCATGTTAGAAAGCATGTTTGGTTAAACTGGATGTTTATCTTGGTTTGGATTATGGAAGAGGAATTTTATTATGGTTCATATAATTTTTATTGATGCTATAAGCATGAGGAATGAGCTATTTAAGTGTCTTAGTACACATGAAAAGTTATATTGCGGTGCCTAAAGTGCACTTAAGGTGTTTCTAACACCGAGGGATAGGATTTGCGGTGCCTTATGCACTTAAGGTGTTATTTTAACACCGGGGTAGTTTAAAAAGGATTCCACACTAAAGTTATGTGGTCACTAAATATTTAAGAGTTTAAACTGGTTTGTTTGATTGCTTGAATGAATTGTAATGTTTTGGTGTGTGTTGCGTTTGAGAGTCATCATCAAGTCTAATAATTTGTAAATCACGTAAATTGAAAGAGATTACACACCAAAACTCTTGGAACGTATATACCTTGAGTATGAACATATAGGGGGGGTTATGCGACTTTATATTTGACCATAACTCCTACTGGGGGTACAGGACGCTGTACTTTCCATTTTTATTATTTATTATGCGCAGGATCCAGTCACTTCATGTGGCATTTGCCTACCCGGTTAGCTCCCAGTGTAGTTTACCTCAATTTATTTGAGGCAGGTAGTTGGTTGGAAACCCGTTCGATGTATAATCAAAATTAAATAAATATTAATTAGTAGTTGAGTCAAATGATGAATGTTGTGTGCTTGTAAACAGGTGCATCGAGGTAAGTTGTATGGTGATAGGATGAAAGCATGTTAGTGTGTGTTAATTACGCTTATGTACTTAGCTTTGCTGATTGTGTGTATTGTGTGTTTGTCTGGCCTTGTCTTTACCTTGGCCCTACGACGACCCATTTCTAATGGCGAGTAGTGGGGACAAGTAGAGAGGAGCTTTTTAGGTGATGAAGCATAATCATGAAGGGGCATGAGTGAAGAGTGAATCATGCTTAGTTCTCGTTAGAATATAATGTGTTTATTGCTTTAATTGATTATTTAATTATGTTGATTGTGAGACTAACGCAAAGAGGTTTTCAAGTGTTTTGGTTTAAGGGCCTACAATGGTTCCAAGTTGTAGGTTGACTTCGGTTGACTTTGTTTGACTTTTACTTTCGTTTGGTTTGACTTTTAAAGTTGACTTTATTTTAAATGGTTTTAAAGGTAGTCTTCCGCTGTGTGTCTTTGATAATTGCCTTAGCCGTTTTCACGGTGGCGGTAATGTCTTAGATTTTCCTTTTTCGTATTTTAAAAAGGGCAAAACAAGTATTTTAAAAGGGAAAGAATTTCTAGGGTGTTACAAAATATACTTATAGTTTCACATAATTTGTTAATTAACAAATATTTTAATATAATTTGTTTATGTACATTTTATATCTTATATATATTAACTAATTTTATTTTTAAAAAGTTATACACTCTCATAATAATGACTATATAAAAAAATAACGTAATTATATATTTTTGTAACAAAATTTATTGTTGTTAATTGTTTTGGTTTTGTAAGTCATTACGAAAGTGTAATTTTATGCTTTGTTTAATTTTTTAACAAAGAAACTAGTAGAGTAAATGACTTATTTATAGAAGAAGAAGGAGAGCCGCGTGAAACAGTATAAGTGAATCCAATTCTAAACTGGTGTTCGGCATGAATTTCCTTTGTTTATATGTTTGCCTTAATTGGATTAAGACAGAAACATTCGATATACATTAGCTTAAGTGAATCTAATTCTAAATTGGTTTAATTTCGACATGAATTTGCTAAGTGTTGAATGGGAAATACGATATTAAAATTCGGAAAAAAAATATATTAATGTAAAAAACACATATTTGTTTGTGTATATATGTGCAATATATAATATATAATATAATATGATGTTTTTTAGGAATTTAAAGTCATTATGAAAGTTTATATAATATGTATGTTTAGTTAAACCAATATGTACTACATAAAAAACAATATTTATTAGATATTAAAATAACATATATTCAACAATAATTATATATTCAAACCTTAATAACATTTGAAATACTTCCTCCGTGTTTAAGTAAATGAGATGTTTTTCTTTTGCGGCCGTGTTTAAATAAATGAGAGGTTTCCTTTTTTAGTAGCTTTTCCCTATTTTTTAATAATATTATAATATCTAATGGTCCCCACCTTCTGATTTTAGTTATTTTATCAATATCCTTGGTCCTCACAATTTACATTAAAAAAATAACACCCACCCTTTATCACAGTAAAACCCAATATCCTTATCTCTCTAACCTGGCTTTTCTCTCTCCTCAAACTTTTTTCTGGTTCTCCAATTTCCGAATTTCTAAACCTAAATCTACAAATTATTGCTCTTCAATGCTGTTGTTTTTTTTTGCAAAAAAACCAACTTTTTAAAAAAGATGTTATAAAAGGCCAATAATTTTAAAATTTTTGTTGCAACTTACCACCTATATATTTGACCACTTTCTCCGGCGTTGACCCTGTCACATGCATGGCACGTGACATTTAATGAACCCTAATTCCCCCTTTTTTCTTTCTATTTCTTTCGATTTCCCTCTTCTCCTCATTTGTTTCTCTTTCTTCTGTTCATCCATTGTTAATTATTGTTGCTTCTTCACAAATCAAGTGGTAAGTTTTGTTAGGAATTATTGTTAGGAACCCTAATTATTGTTTGATTGTTGTTGCTTCCTCCACCAACCACGAGTCACCCACCACCCATAAAATCCCCTCACGGGTCGCCCACCACCCACAATCTCCACCCATGAGTTTGGAAGTCGGAAATTGCCCACCCTTAACAACATTTTTTTTAAAGGGTGGTTTTTTTTGCAAAAAAAACAAGATTTAATAGGGCTGAGCAAAATTATCCGAAAAATCGAAAACCCAAACCGTAATCGAACCGAAAATTAGGGTACCGTTTCAATAACCATAACGGTTCGGGTACCCAATCCGATAATTTGTTATCGGGTACGGTTATTGGGTATCATTTTAAAATAAACGGTTACCCGATCCGATCCGATAAACAATTTTTTCATTTTTTTCCTACTTAGATCTATTTATCCAAAATCTAAACTCTTACTTTACTTCATAATCACTTCATAATTTAAATGGTTAGTAATATTATTAGTAATTTGGTCATGATCATGTGGTAGTATTGTTAATTAGTGTTGAATGATATCATAATAACTAGATTATAAATTCTAAATTTTCATTATTGGATAGTATAATGAGTACTCGATAACCGATCCGAAAATCCGGGTACCCGAACTTATTGGTTCGGTTAATGGATATCATATTTAGTGTTATTGGTTATCGGGTACCCAAACCAATAGTGTTAACGGTACGGGTACCCGACCCATGCTCACCCTTAAGATTTAAAAGGTGATTATATGCAAAATTTCCTATAATATATAATATAATGTGATGTTTTTAGGATTTTTAGGTCATTATGAAAGTTTATACAAATGTTTTTATTAATAATTTATGATAATAAATTCATTTACTTTTAGTTAAGAATGAGTTTAAATTAATTATGCCCCAAAGTATTATAAATTGGAGAAGCTCGATTCCCATTGCGAGTGGCTAGATCGATTCATGATTTGAACGTTTAGCTTCCCCTGTTTAATTCAAGTATTTGATGTAGCTTGCCACTAATTATTGCAAATTTTTTTGAAACAACAATGTTGTTTGATTATTGACAAAGTCGAAAAAACTAGCGGAGGAATTGAAACAACTAGTGTGCGGAGGAACTGACTTATTTGTAAGGGAATTGAAGAAGGAGATAATCTAATTCTAAATTTGTGTTCCACATTTTTGCAATGTTTGGATGTTTAATTTATGTTGGTAATTTCTGTTATAAGTTAATTTGAAGTGTTGATGGATTGACCGATTATTCTACATATCATGATTTGTGATTGCTACAGTCATTTCCGATTTCCAAGTTTAACTGAGATGGTAGGGTGATAATGTGACCGCTGGTGAGGTACCAGTCACCATCGTCAAGCGGTGGTTGTGGTGGAGTCAGTTATGTCCATGCAACGCTGTTTGTTCAGAATCTTAGTAGATATTTTTTTTAAATACATCAACTTAAATTAGCAAATGATATTGTCGTTGTAATATCTTAGATTGATCACAAACAATTATTGCAGTTTATTGTCTACTGTATTACTTGTATTTGATACCTTACTTATTACTTAGCTGTTGAGGCAAATATTGTTCTTTGCCAACAAGTCAAATACCCTATCTTGTTCTAGAGTATTAGGGGGCTGCCCCTCGAGTTACCGATTTCAAAGATTGATAATCTTGCTAACGGAACAAACAAACAATAAGGAAGCTTTCCCAAATATAGTAAAACAAGTTAGATTGCTTAAAAAAACAAGTAGATAAACATATGACAAAAGATACGAATGCATTCCATTAATTAAAGGATAGAGTCAGGTCTACAATTATATAAATTGAAGGAGAGGTTACCTCCATGATCATACAATTGAAAAAGACGAACGATCTTCAATACATACTAAGAGAAACTAAACTATATCGCTTGACTACTAAGCCAAGGGAAACTACGTAAGCTAAGAAGAAAGCTTAAAATAAATAAAATGCTTGTTGTTGATTGATTTGTTGATGTTCTTCCTTTGATCTTCATGCTTCTATTTATAGGCAAATTGGAAGGTTATGGCTGACTCTCATAATTGTTGTGCACTTATGCTTCTTGGCGCCAACTTTATTTGAAAATTAAATTACCCATTTTGCCTCCAAATCGACTCTTGTAGCATTGGGCCTTTTAGATAATACCAACCCATTTTTATTATATTCTTGCCAGTTTAGCCCAAAACTTTTCAATGACTCTGAGGTCCAATTTACTTGGTCAAAGTCATGAAAGGTTAATAAAAATCAAAAATTCGATTTTTTTGTTGTAACGTTAGCCTAACTCAAATCATATCTAGTATACTCGTAATTTTACATTAATCTGAATTAAACTAATTTTTACATTAATTTGACCCAAATTAAAAATCATGAGGAACTTTTCTAACAGTTGTACTTTTTTTTATTACCTCCGTTTTATATTTTTCGCAATTTTGGGGTATTATTTGTAAGATATAAAATATTCCAAATTTGCAAAAAATATGAAACGGAGGTAGTAGACAAATTCTGATAGTTGTACTTAAACATGCCTAAAACAACTTAAAAACAAATCGAGTTAAACCATTATCTATAAGGTTATTAATATAAATTGAAAATAAAATCGAACAGCGCCTCACTTGTACTTGTAAGAAGCTACATTCTAATATATATTTATATGTCAAATTTTAGATGCAGACAATGTAGTGAAGTTCAAATTACTTATATGCTTCATATATATCTTTATATTACCTACGAATTAATAATCTTTTTGTTCCTAAATAAAAATTAGAATAATTAATTTGTACATGTACTACACAAAACTAATTCATAGTAATTATAAATAGCACGTTCGTATATATTTAAAGATAGGAGGCTAGACTAGTTGGTCAGTTCTCCGACTTCCAAGCGTGAGGTCAGGGGTCTAATCTCACCAAACACATTTTAGGTGGGATTTCCCTTACATCCCCCTTTCTAAAATGAGCCTTCTTCTTGATTGGATGAGTTCATAAACTTTGATTGACAAAAAATAATTAATTCTTAATTGAATGATTTCATAGTCACATTTTATCTTACAAAATTGTCTATTACAGCAGAGAAAATTAGTTCATAAACTTAAACACGTAATAAAGGCAACAAGTTGTCGATATGTCCGAGTGGTTAAGGAGACAGACTCGAAATCTGTTGGGCTTTGCCTGCGCAGGTTCGAATCCTGCTGTCGACGACAATATTTCATTTTCTTCTTAATCAAAATTTTAATCACCAAAACGACGACGTTTTTAAACCCCACGCAAAACCTTTCCCACAAAAGAATCCAGAAATATAAAAACTACCCAGCAGCAGCAATTTATCACTCTTCTGAAAATCATCTTCTTCTCCAACTTCCCAAAAAAAACCCTAATTCTCAAATTTCCCCTCTTTCTCTCTCCTCCGAATCGCATCAATGGCAGGCGGAGGCCCCAATTTGGAATGTCGGATGTACGAATCTCGGTACCCAGAAGTGGATATGGCGGTGATGATTCAGGTCAAGAACATCGCAGACATGGGTGCATATGTTTCTCTTTTGGAGTACAATAATATCGAAGGAATGATCCTTTTCTCTGAGCTTTCTCGTCGTCGTATTCGGAGTGTTAACAGTCTTATTCGGGTGGGTCGTACTGAACCCGTTATGGTTCTTAGGGTTGATAAGGAAAAGGGTTACATCGATCTTAGCAAGCGTAGGGTTTCTGAGGAAGATATCGCCCAATGTGAGGAACGCTATAATAAGAGTAAGCTTGTTCATTCGATTATGCGTCATGTTGCTGAAACTATGAACATGGATTTGGAGGTTATTTTTCTTCTCTATCTCTTTATTTGGGTATTTTTATTGTTGAATTTGGGTTTTGTTTTGATAATTTATCGTCAATTTGTCAACTTTGTTTGTTGTTGATGGATGGATTATTGTATCAATGCTTTATAATTTTGCAGTATTGTTTATATTTATATAATTTTTGTTGTTTTAATTGGGGATTTTGTTAGTGTTGATGGTGAATTGTAGTATTAAGATTATAACGATGAATGTGATTCTATTTTACCTCAAGTAATTTGACACTCTGACGTCGGTATTGATACTTGAGACTTGGCATTTAATTTTAAACCAAAAGGATAGGATTCTTTTCATTGGATTATCTAATTTGACACTTAAACACATGCCGGTGTCAGAAATGAGTTGGGAAGTACGAGTGGTGTAGGTTCAATTTACTTATCTTAGTTAAATTATAATTCTTGTGCATTAGCTGAGAATTATGCGTAAGGTTCTTTGGTTTTGCTTCATTTGTTTATTCTTTATCATGGATTTTGTACAAGTTTGAGGATTTAAATGTTTATTTAATTGGGTCAAATATATTTGCACGTCGGAAATTTGCACTGGTTGTTACTCTCATGGCTTGAATAGTTTTCTAGTTTTGCTATCAGATTGATTTTGTAAATGAATCATTCATTAACTTTTTTTTATCTTCTGTAGATTCTAGTAGCAACTACTGTTATATTTTGTTGATTAAAGTTAGTAATTTAAGGTAATGAAGTAATTTAAGGTAATGATAACAGAGGGTTTGTGTAATTTTTTTGGTGTAATGTCTTTACTATTGGTAATGATAACAGGATTTTGTTAGTCAAGGCCTTGGGAGGTCCAGTGTTCTTATATGGTTATACCCCCGTCTAAACGGACTGATAGAGGAGAAATAGAATATGGATTTTTTTTTTCTTCTCATTTTCAGCTTCCTCGTGCTAGTTATTGATGTTTAGTGGGCTGTGGATATTGGGAAGTACTAATAAGCCACACGCAGTATGGAAGTCTGATCTACACTACAATATTGCCTTTTGTACTCCATTGGACTCATGTTGAGTGAGCTGGAAATTTTTGAGAAAGGGCAGCATGGACAAGTTGCACTGTGTTGTAGTTTTATAATACGTGAAAAAAATAAATCTTTTTTGGTATAAACTTGTATAGTAGTGGACAATGGTAACACTCTGTTTGGGACAAAGAATGCATTGTAACTTGGGAGTTGAAGGAAGTCGGTTGTGTTCTCTTTTTATCTCTGTTAATATTCAAAGTCTTTTTATAGGGGGGGAAGAGTGTAGGGAATATGGTTTACCTTTTGAACTTCTAGGTTGACCTTTGGAACTAAGGTAGACTTGGTTGTAAATCACTTAAATAGAAGGATGCATGTCCTTCTGACTCTGAACTGCTGTGATATTAGATTATATGTTTCCTACAATATTTTGCAGATGAATCACTTCATCAGTGTTAGAACTATGTTGTTTAGTGGGCCCGAATTTGGGTTTTGTTTTTGTGGATTAATTTTGCTGCTAAACCTTAAATCCTATGGCTCACATAACTTTTTAGTTTTGATGACTGGATATGGCCCTTCTGACTTCTGAGTTGTTTGTAATCTCTAGTCTCCATGCTCTATTTCTGAGTTACTTAAGAATCAGCATGCTGCCGAGTTCACTGGGCATCTGTTCTCGATCTTGCTTCTTCTCTTCTGCTTTATTTAACTTCTTTTTCTGTATCAATTTCAGTAATTTTGCCCCTTTCTACTTAGCAGAAGAAATTTTGATTTATGCTTCGGACATGATGGTTAAATCTTCATGCTGGCTTGATAAAATGTGTTTTCCATTATGCAGGATTTATATATACGTATAGGGTGGCCTCTATATCGGAAGTATGGTCATGCTTTTGAGGTAAACATTTTCATTTTGTTTCCTTGTATTCTGGATGATTTTGTCCTTCGATAAATTTCTGAGCTTCTTTCATTAAAATAGGCATTCAAGGTAATTGTGAATGACCCTGACACTATTTTGGATCCACTCACCTATGAAGTCAAAGAAACCGGTCCTGATGGTCAAGAGGTATGCAAATTTTCCCACTTTACATTTTCATTGGTGATAATTCTGGTTCAGGTCTCATATGCACTTACTGCAGGTAACAAAAGTGATCCCTGCTGTAACCCCAGAGATCAAGGTTTCTCTGATTAAGAATATTAGACGAAGAATGACTCCTCAGCCTCTAAAAATCCGTGCTGATATTGAAATGAAATGTTTCCACTTTGATGGAGTGCTTCATATCAAGGTAGGAGTTTGTTTTTACTGAACTTGTGTGATTGAGGTAATTATGTTTGTGAGGCTTTTACATAGGTTTTAAATTAGTGATGTTTTAGGCTCAAGTATTGCAATTTAGTTGTTTTTAATATTAGAGTTGCATGAGTTCAAAGATTTGCGGTTATACCTGTACAAACTGATTTATTTTTTTTTAATTTTTTTATGGATATGTGATAATAAAGTTTCAGTGCCTTTATATCTTTAAGCTTATGAATTCTTCAGCTTTAGTTTCCGATACAGTTTTACTCCTTTCTCCATCACTCGTTTTTTTTTTTTTTATTATTGATTGATTTTTAGTTTTAGATGTTGCATTCTTTGTTGTAAGATTTTGTGCCAATTAGTGTTATCTATGGTACTAATTTAGGGGATGAAGATTTGTATTGTGATAACTGTGTTAATACTTAATATACTTGAAGGTATGCAATTTATCATGATTTAGCTTCTTTCAATGAAAATGACTTGAAACTGCTGGGACTTTTAAAGTCATTATTTCTGTGTTGTGTGACATCTATATTTAACTTTTAGAGCCTGATCTGAGCTGTAGAAATGGCCATCTTCTTTCACCTAGCTTTTGAGGGTACAGGTCGCTGTGTATTATACTTCCATAGTGCGCTTTATAAGCTCTCATGGTTTCGAATGTTGTCTTGTAATTCTATTGGTGGTTCTTGCATTTATCCTAAATTCCATTGACGGATATAATGGTTTGCAGGAAGCTATGCGTAAAGCTGAAGCCTCTGGAACAGAAGATTGCCCTGTGAAAATTAAACTGGTTGCTCCACCACTTTATGTCTTGACCACTCAGACTCTTGATAAGGTTAGTTCACCATCTCGAAGAGAATATGTAAAAATTTGTTGTTTGATATTTTGAAGAAATTATGTGTCCTTTTGTGAAAAGTGAAAACCTTGCGTGCTAGTGGAATGTGTCGTATATGGACCCTCCATGGAAACTACTACTCATCTTGTTTTTCTTAATTTTATTATGTGTCAATTCTTATCCTGTACATAGGTTTTTTAATGTCATTAGCTGAAAGCATTTTCATGCTTCTGCAATATAGGGTAAGCCTTTTTAAAAAAAAAAAAAAAAAATTATTTTTTTATTTTTTTATTTTTTATTTACTTTACATTTGGATGGTCTTGTGGACACTTGAATATAAAAGTCAGAACTTCAAAGTTGAGTTATTTACTCCATATAAAGCAAGACTTGCTGTGCAAGGCTGTTCAAATTTCTTTTTAAATTTCAACTGTCCAAATTATTGATATAGGAAAAAATCGCAATCTCTGAAACATAAGGTTGCAATTATTTGTAATCAAATGCTTCTTGCAAATTATGTTTCTGCTTACAAGTGTGTGGGTTGATATTTTCCTGTAGATCTTTATTTCTCTATTTGTCCTTCAATAATGTTTTGGGTATCCTTGTAGGATCAAGGTCTTTCCACCCTTCACAAGGCAATTGAAGCTTGTACTAAAGAAATTGAACATCACAAGGGAAAGCTGGTGGTGAAGGAGGCGCCAAGAACCGTAAATTTCATCATCCTAACTTTATATTTTCGTTTTATTTTGGGGCGATCCTTTTCCCTTTTTTATTGCCTGATCTGCCGATTGCGAGTGTTTTGGGCCTTAATGGGGAAATTTTTTCCGCCTGCTCTGAGGGCTGTGAATATGTATTTTATAGGCTAATTATTGACTTTGTGATGCAGGTGAGTGAAAGGGATGATAAATTATTCCTGGAGCAGTTGGAGAATTTGCGTAGGGAGAACTTAGAGAAGAGTGGTGACGAGAACAGTGAAGAAGAAGATGATACTGGAATGGGAGATGCTGATATTGATAACGCCGGGTTAAACGAATAGGTTGAATCTAGAAGAAAATTAATAGAATGGGGGAGTTGATGGCAGATTATATTCTCCTCAACCTTGCCTAAGAATTTTCTTACTATTTATTGTTGAATTGGTTGAGATATGTACATGGCCGCAAAAAGGCTTCTTTTTGGTTACTTGGTAGTTTGAGTTCGCTGAGGTTGTTGATTGTTATGCTACGAAATTTAGTTAAAGACACTATATGAGATTAATTCACATAGTTTTGATAAATGTGCTATTTTCTATGCGGTGTACTCACTACCGCCTTGATGATTTCATGTACTCCGTAGTCTGTTGTTGGATCACAATATCGGGGTCATAGTTTTTACTTATGCTCAATGCATATTCCTCATTATCTATTCCTTCAATGAATATAACCAAATCAAATAAAATGATAACAAGAATAAGATGCTCTATGATTGATTTGTATGCCTTTTCACTCCTGTTTTTTGTTATGCATTTTCAATATGGCAAAAACAAAGAGTGTCGGTTGTTGATGTTAAAAAGTTCTTAACAGCGATAGCAAAACATCACTGAGGAGGGGCCCTAGAAAGAGCAGCAAGATCTATGTGATTTTCAAGGTTTTTATCTTTTTTGTTTGTGATTCATAACTTAGATTTTGCACTAAGTTGGACAAAAGACCCCCACCTAAATTTGAAGCAGTCTTAAGTGTCTCGTACCCTTAGTCCTTTTGATCTAGTCCTGTGTACCTCAAGGTTTATAAGAGTAAACCTAACCCAAGAGAATAGATGCATACTAGAGGACACATCTGTAGTCCGAAATCAAGGTCATTTTGGTTAATCATAACAGATTATCGTTATGATTTTTGAGGCACGCTCGAATATACTAAAGTATATAGAAATATTTACGCTTTAGGTTTAGGGTCAATCTAAGGACCAATTTATGAAGGAATCTACAAATGTGGGATTATCCCAATTAAGTGAAACCGTGAAAGATAGCTTATTTTGAGAATGGTTAAAAATAATCATTTTTTCTTGTGGATGCCATTTAATTATATTGGTTATATTCTTCGATGTAGCATTTAAAATTGAACATCATCTACACTTTTTCCCCTTGCAACTCTGTTAAAAATATATAAAAATATTAAAAATTCTCAAAACTTATAACAAAGCTAAATGTGAAGGAAATTGACGAAAATTGAAAGAAAAGTGGATGATTATATAATTTCATATATTGTGGAAAACATTAGAAGGCCACAGGAGAAACAATAAAATGAAGGGAAACAGTAGCATGTATGTTTATTGTTGTTTATTATTTAGTCTAATTTCATTGGTACATTTTCCGTTGTTTGGGGCTTTAATACTCAAAGCTACCCTACGTTTGGTCCTGGACTGATTACTGTATTTGATTTGCATCCATCAACTCCTTATCGAACAGAAGTTGATAAGCTATGTTGTGTTTCACAAGGGGTTGTTTGGTAATTGGTAATTGGCGATTGACTGTTGGTTTGTTTTCTTAACTTGTTTGACTAGCTGGAAGCATTAATTGTGTGGATTGGGTTTTTAAATTAGTTGTTTAAGTCGACTGTTTACAAAAGTGTTTGGTAAAATTATTTATGGTTGTTAACTGTTTATTAGTAATAAAGTGGGCAAACAAGCCAAAAGCCAATAGAAAAAGCTACTTTTATTAGTTTTTGGCTTTTGGCGGAACAGCTTAAAAGCCAACAAAAAAACCAACTACCAAACATATTTTTTGACTGTTTGACCAAATAAAAAAAGCCAAAAGCCAAAAGTTAGGCAAAAAACTAATTGTCAAACACCCCCGAGGTGTGGTTGAGACGCCCTTCCATTATGGGCCCAACCTCTTTCCCTATAAATTTTACTTTTAATTGCCATATTACTCGTTCAAACTAATCCAAACCATACGTATTGTCCGTATGAGATTTTGATACGTAAATCATAACAAATCTGTGGTACGAATTGAACATATTTCAAGCTAAGGTAGGGGGCTAGCGCTGCCGGTTGCGTGGTAACCCTTCTAGTCATCGGGTTCATGTCTCACTCGAACTCTATCCCTAGCTCTTTTCATCCGAGCAGACCCTCTAGGACTATGATTATTTTATAAAACTTTGTATTGATCTACAAATTTATTCATCGACTTCATGATTAAATCCTCTTATTATACTTCGTGCTATTCATTACGGAGTACATTATTTTCTTAAATGGCCAATATATAATATATAATGCCCCCAAAGTTAAGAGAAAAAAAAAAAAAAAAAGTCGCCGAAAATGTAGAAGAAAACAAAATTGTTTAATTAGAAGACCGAACGTCAATGACATGAGTGACAAGGCGAAACAGAAGTTGGACATGACTACTCACTGCTCACTGCAGCTTATCCCTTGCCCCACTGCTTCCTTCGTTGTCTCTTCTCTTTTATCAATTTCTTAAACCTAAAATCTTACTCCATCGGTTTTTAAATACTTACTCCATTTTTTCATGTACAGAGTTTTACAAGAAATTGGAGAAAATAATAAAATATAGAGGTGGTGGGGTTAGTAGAAAAATAAAAAATTGTAAAAACAAAAGTAGTTTAGAGAATTGGAGGAGAGAAAATATGAAACTAATAAAATATAATTTATGTTGGGTCCACTAGTTGAGAGTAATGCATTAAATATTGTAAAAGTTTTCTAAATTAGGAAAATGGAGCAAATATTTAAAAACGACTGAAAATGAAAAGTAGACCAAGTATTTATAAACAGAGGGAATACTTCGTAATTTGTATTACTGTGTTAACTTAAAAAAAAATTAAGACCTTTATTAATTTAAAATACATACTAGGGATTTAGCTAATTATAATACGGAGTAATAGTAATAATAATCCGTATTTTGTATTCTTAAAAAAATGAAAATAAGGTCATATTTCCAACTAAATTATTGCTATAATGATTTGGACATTTAGGAATATTTATTGATCTTAATAAATCTAATATCATATCATATCATTATCACTAATACATAAAGCCGGTCTCGCAGCCAGGCTACGAGACAAAGACACATGACATTCTAGTTTTTTGTCAAGTGTTGCGCCATATAGGCCATAAATATGTATTACTAGATGAAACCCGTGCGATGCACGGTTTGTTTGAATTTTATAAAATAATTTTTTTTTTTTGTGCTAAAATTTGTTATATATTTAGATAAAATTCCTAACATCAAAAGATAATATTTTATATTTAATTAATTTAAACTTAAAAATCTCATTCGCTAATTTTGCTTACGTGACATTTGAATTATTTAATTCTAAAAGAAATTAATAATCTCGCTCTTATTTAATTGGCCACGACTAAAATTATTTATAATCCTACATGGTGTGCTAAGAAAATTAAATCCTACGTTGCTCTCTAAAAACTGGGGAAAAAAAACTCTCTTTTATATATATACTAGTTTTGTGTCAGGGCGATGCACAGATTGATGATAAAATTTTAGGATAAACTTTTTACTTGAATGTGAAATATGGTCATCTAATCCCTTTTGATAATACAAGATATTTAGACTTACAATATCATATAATAGTGTAATTTTTGTAGTTTTGTTTGTAAGTAGATATCTATGTTGATGCCCGGATTGTTGATAAAATTTTAGGATAAAGTTTTTGGCTTGAATGATCAATAATACGATCATGTAATCTCTTTTGATAATATAGGATATTTAGACATACGTATCATATCTCTTATTTATAGAATAACGTACTTTTTATAGTTTTGTTTGTAAATAGATATCTATGTTATTATGGACTTGAAATTATTGTTATTGAATTCAAATTATTTTTACGAACTAAAAGTATTTTTATCAAACCAAATTTATTTTTACTGATTGAAACTTATTTTAGTGATTCCCTAATTTTTTTAAATATATTAAATAATAATGTATTTTGTATGTGGCTAACCACACCATCTGGCCGCTGGACAAAGTAACCCCTATAAAATTGATCGAGTAACCCCTGTAATACTAAATGAGTAACCTCTAACACTAACTAAGTAACCCCTATCTATTACATGATTGAGTAACCACTATAACACTGACCAAGTAACCCCTATAGCACTAAAAAAGTAACTCTGATATTTTAACAGTTGGTGATACGGTTTGGCCAGCTACGTATAAAAGTTTGTGATTAAATATATTTTAAATGGATCTTATTTTAAAGAACTTTTTAAAAAGAATTTGATGATGGAAATAGAATTGAGTTATAGGATATTTATTAAAAGTTATGATTATTTTTGCATATATAAAATATTAAAATTTTATCCATAATAAAACTCTATGTAACAATTTTATCTTAAAAAAACCTATCCAGAGATCGCTTACTTAGCATCATATGTGTCACAATAATACCTATTTATCTCCTACTTGGCGCGATACTTGGCGAAAAACTGGAATGTCAAGTGTCACTAGCTCGTGGTCTGGCTGCGAGACCGACTTTATTTATTAGTGACCAGTTTTGTGCTCGGACGATGCCAGATGGTTACCGACTTTTTGGATTGAATGTTAAATACTATCATATAATCTCTTTTGATAATGAAGGATATATATTTAAACATATTGAATTGAAATATATTTTATTAAACTATTTTTTTTTTAATTGAACTAAAAGTATTTTTACCAAAACAAAAATTATTTTTCTTTATTTTCACTAAATTCTATTATTTTTGTAAATAAATTAAATATATTATAAATTGATCTTGTTTTAAAGAACTTTTCAAAATGAATTTTATGATGGAAATAAAACCGAATTATAAGATATTTATTAAAAGTTAGGAATAATTTTTTATATATGAAATACTAGAAGTATATCGATACTAAAACTCTATACAACTTTTTTATCTTTAAAAATCTATCCAAACTTCGCTTACTAAGCATCATATGTGTCACAATAATACCTATTTATTGAATGCCAAGTATCGCTGTCTCGTGGCATGGCTGCGAGACCGACTTTATATATTGGATTGTGACACATATGTTGCTAAATAAGCGATTCTTGGATAGGATTTTTTAAGATAAAGAAATATTGTATAGAGTTTTATTATCACTATACTTCTAATATTTCATATATACAAAATTAATCATAACTTTTAATAAATATATCATATAACTCAGTTTTATTTCTGTTTCGGGGTTTTCTGATGTCCTGCGGGAGAGTTACAATTCCGAGACTGGCACCGGACGCCTGTACCTGCAAAATAACGGAGACTCCTGAGAGCTCCGCCTCCAACGGTCAAGTTAGTACCTGATTAAGGAGTAATTAACACAGAAAATAAAGTAATAAGGTCTCTCTAGGTGAGAGTATTTAATGTAGGTAATCTGCTTTGCTAGCGAGATCAGCCGGTTATTAGTGTGTTCCGTAAATTCTTCGGTCCCTTGATTAATGAGGATTAATCGAGTATTTATAGCCTTGGGAAGCGTGCAACTCTCTAGGTTTAAGGTAAACCTAGGGCCGATCGGGCTTCTAGACTGAAATGGGCCTTGATGGCCGGTTGTCCCATTTGGCATGGGTGGACACGTGGCGTGTCTTAAGTGGTCCATGGAGGACGCGTGGCGGAACCTGGTTGGTCCACCTGTCAAACGGCGCTTGGTGGATAAAAATCCCCTAATCATTTGCCCCTCACAGGTGGCACGCGACTGGTCACGTGTCGCCTGTGACAGGCGTCGCACGGTGACAGGCGACGGCCCGTTACAGGTGTCACCTTGCAGACGGCCGGGAGACTCTCCCGCCCAAATTTGAATTCGGAAGCGACCCTTCGCCTTCTCATTTTGCCTATAAAAGGAAGTGCTGACTTCGGTCATTTTCACATTTGAGAATTTTTGCGAGAACATTCGGACCCCTGAACTTGCTCTGACATTTTCGGACTTTTTCTGCCTACCGCCTGTTCTGACAAGCCGACTGACCCGAACTTTCAGGACTTCATCAACTGTCATCCGTTCAGGTAACTCAGTTCTCTTACTCTTAATTTTCTTTTTATTTTTTGAAATGGCACCATGGAAGCACACGACACGCCCTAAGTTAGTGATCAGCCGGTCACCGGGGACGGCTGAATCTAGGACTAGGAGTGCCGCCTGCCCTTTTCTGGACCCATCTTTGCCCTTTATACAAAGTCCGACTGAATCTGTGTCTATGCAGAACGTGATGGCCAGAACAAAAAAGACTGCTAGAATATCAAACTCAGACGGCTCCTCCCAAAGGGTACTCCTTAGCGAAACATCTGACCAGGCGCCAGATGTGGAACGAGGCGACTGTCAAGCTGACAGTTCTGAGAGAGGGACCAAGGTGTTCCCTTCTCATCTAACCGTGGACATGTCTAATTTACCTTCTGCTCCTTCTAAGGGAGAGGAGGCGGGCCCCTCTAGGAGAGGGGAGGAGTCGTCCTCTTCGGACTCGTCAGGGGACGAGTCCGATTCCAGCTCTTCTGACCATAGTTCTTCTGACCATAGTTCTTCTGACTCAGAAGAAAAACATAACCGCCTACAAGAGGCGAGAAGTTCCCGTGCAGTGGAGAAGGGGGATAATTGGGCAGAGCCGTCCGCCTCTTACAGAGAGGAAAACACCCCCTACTACTGCAGGGTGCCCCGGGGCCGGATCGCAACCATGCGAGACAACGTGGCGAGCTTTATTGCTAACCACAAAATGGGCCCGGAGTATTTACTGTTTGTGCCGGATCCAGAAGATACTGTCGTCTGGCCGGCTGGTACCAGCTATGGTGACGGCTGTTTTGGCTGCTATGTGGCGGCCATCAAAGCTGGTCTGCGCTTCCCATTACATCCGGCTGTTCAGCGGATTTTAGATGGGTATGATCTGGGGTTATGGCAGTTAGCCCCCAACTCTTGGGTAAACGTACTCGGCTATGTGGCCGGGTGCGAACTGAACGGGGTGGAGCCAAGTTTTGAGGCTTTCGCCCACATGAACTATCTCAGCCGGACCCCTAAGTCGGGAGGTACCGGCTGGTATCAACTAACAAGCCACAGGGGTTACCTCATGACGAGAGGTAAGGCAAACAAATGGAAGGATTGGCGGAACACCTTCCTTATTATCGAGAGTTCAGACACGGAGCTGAACAAACGTTTTAACAAGTGGAACAGGGATCCGCCTCTTCTTGCAGGCGGCCGCAGCATGCCGCCTGTTCCCCCAAAGGCTAAAAGAGAGATCCTAGACAAAGGACTCTTCAAAGTAGAGACTAGGGTGAACTCTACTTCAGGGGTACGAGAGCAAGTACCCCTACACTGCGTCCCGAGCTTCAAGTGGCTCTATGATGAGTACTTCTTGGCCGCCTGTGGCCTCGGCAGTCGGTGCTCTAGAGGTAGCCGGCCTGACGAATACTCTGTTTTTTCACGCCTTGTTTACTTGGGATTTTTACTAACTTTGCTGTTTATTTCTTTCAGCCGACGCCATGAGTAAAATAACAGCATCTAAGACTGCGGCGGCCATGCTGCGGGTTTCGCTAATGAAGCAGTCGTACGCCGACTCCCCCAGCAAGGAGGCACCCTTGGTAAGCTTTGAAAACTCTTCCCCTTTAAGTTGTATTATGCATATACTAACTCTTTTTGTTTTCAGTCTGGCACTCCAAGGGCTTCTTCCTCGCAACAGCCGGACCCCAAGGCCCGGAGAACGACTGTTGCAAGCTCTCCTGGGTCTTCCAGGAAAACAGTGGCGGCTGAGAAGCAGCCGGCCACTTCTTCAAAAACCCAGGCGGGGCCGCCTAGATGTATGGAAATTTGCTTGTAAAAACTCACTCTTGCTTCCTTCTTGATTAGGTCTAACTTGTTTTTCCTTCTGCTTAATGCAGCCGGCCCCCAGGGACTTGACTTGGTTGAGGTAGCCAAGTCAATGGTTAAAGTAGTTCCTCCCTCTGACAGGGAGGCGGTCAAGGGTGCCGGCACCCTTGACCTCGATGGAATTTCGGGGATCCTAGCTGAGGTATACCCTTTTGAAGTTCCAGGACGCCTGTTAACCCTTTTGATTGGAAACTGACGCCTGTTTTTCTTTGTACTTAGGCCCTGCTCCGAGTCAACAGCCTTCGCAAGCCGATTGATCGGAAAAACAAAGAGGTAAAGGCCGCAAAGGCTATGGCCGCCTCCAGCTGTGATAAAGCAATGTTTCAAATTGCCCAAAATGAAGTACTGACCATTGATCTTCTTTATTATCAGGCGCAGGCGACCGCCGCTGTTCGGGCTCAGCTAGAGGCGGCCCAAAAGAAGGTTGACGAGCTGGAGGGGACCGTCACCAAACTTAAAGCCGAGCTGAAGCCCCTTCGTCAGAAAATGCATTCTTACGAAGCCATGGAGAAATCTTTGGCTAACGTAAAAGAACGCCTGGTGAACCAGGAGAAGAGTCTTACCCAAGAGCTCTCGGACAAGGCCGAGCAAGAGAAACAAGAGCTCGTCCGGGAGATGGTGGAAGACTCCGCCCAAATCCAACGCATGACCTGGGAACGACTGTTCCCCAGTGCCGACTTTGCCTCATGGGAAAGAACGTACCGCCAGTGTTCGGAAATATATAATCAACAGATCTTGGCGGCTGCTGAAGAAGAGGCGATGGACGTTGCGTTGGAGGAGGAAGAGCCGGTTGTGGCTCTTGTGCCACTTGGGGGTAAGGCATCAAAAGATGATGCAGCTAAGGCCGAGTCCAGCAAGAAGAGTGCTGACCAGGCGGCTGCTGCTGATACTGAACTGCCCCCTTCTTAAGCTTTAAGTATATTTTTTCTTTTCACGGCCTGCGTGCCGTTTGCTTTGTAATTACCCGGCCAGGGGGCCGGGGTTTTGAATATTCTGCTGGTCTTTTATGGCCGGCTCATTTTAATCAAATTTTTTGTTTTTGTTCAAATTTGTCTAAGTATTTGAAATTTGCTCACTAGACAGACTGTTGTGTATGGCCGAACGTTAAGACAGGTACAAATAGTAAGTATGCCGCCTATGCCCCTGGACGACTGGTTGTCTGTTTCCAGGATAGATGATCAGTCGGCCATTTAATCAATCGGTATTCGAACTCTTTATTCAATTTGACCAAGTAAATAGAATTACCAAGTAGCCAAGGAATTTAAGTAGGAAAACAAGCGGCGGGTACCGGTTGTTTCCCTTTATTGCCAATGTTGGCCTCTAATTTGTTATTTGTTAACCTAGCAAGAGTATTGGTTGAGAGCCTTTGTTTATTAAAAACAAGTGGACGACTCGTACCTTTTAGGCTCAGTACTAAGTTTGAGTGACTATTAAGTTAACATAGGAGTTACTTAGTCTTCGTCACAATCTTGATTGAGTAGTAAAGGTATCAGGCGGCGTAGGCCGGCTAGACCCCTTGATTTACCAATGTTTGTTGGCTATTTACTCAATAGGTTATCCAGTAGGAATAGGGGTTCGAGTGCCTTTGTTTGTATAAAACAGGCGGACGACTCAAACTTTTTAGGTTCCGTACCAAATTTGAAGGAGTGACTATGAGTTAACTTTGGAGTTACTCAGTCGCCGTCACTTTTGTTTGAGAAGTAGAGGTACCAGGCGGCGTAGGCCGGCTAGACCCCTTGATTCGCCAATGTTTGTTGGCTATTAACTCAATAGGTACCCCCTGCATTTATCCCAAGTAATACAGGCGGTCATCTGACTCAGATGTCAACTGCTACCACTGGTTTGGTTAGTGATAGAGTTATCCTTGTCTCAAAAACGGCTACGTGGTTGCCCTTTGGGACAGTCGTATAGGTGCCGTGTAATTAGTTTATAGAACAATGTTCCACCCAAAAGGGAGCTGCTCTCTGCGACGAATTTCATCCGAATGGATGCCGCCGGACGCCTGCTATAATGTTGGGACAGGTCGGATTAGTTTTTAAAAGTTAGATCAGTTGACTAGGCGCCTGGTCTGATCATTCGGCCAGTGGCCTTGGTACGTTCTTGGTGAACGTATGTGCTAAGTAAAAGAAGGGTAGCCGCCTGTTAGTTACAGGATCGGCCAGGCCCTAAACTTTTTAGCTAAGTATTGTGAGTAAAATACTCGAGGGAGAGTAGCCGACTGTAATGGAACAGACGGCATGCCCCTGTAAAGATAAAGAGTGAAACTCAATGGAGAGTAGCCGACTGTAAAGGTACAGACGGCATGCCCCTCGTAATACAAAATTGAATAGTAAGTGCCAACTTATTAAGTAGCTCTTTACTTTACATCATTCAAAAGAAATATTTCTTAAGGTTATCTACATTCCAAGTTCGAGGCAACGGTTGTCCGTCTGGTGTTTCCAGACGGTAGGTACCGTCCCTGACTTCCGCATAGATTCGGTAGGGTCCTTCCCAGTTGGGAGTTAGTTTGCCAGACTCGTTAGCCCTACCAACTGCTTCCATTTTTCTAAGTACAAAGTCCCCTATTTTGAGTGGACGCCTGTGCACTTTTTTGTTGTATGATCTAGTCATTCTCAGGCGGTAGATTTCATGGCGCAAAACAGCATTGCCCCTCTTTTCAGGAAGTGAGTCTAATGCCAGGCGCATAGCTTCCCAGTTTGCCTCTTCGTCATATAGCATTACTCGAAGAGTCGGCTCGTAGTGTTCTATTGGAAGAACAGCTTCTGCACCATAAGTTAGGAGGAATGGAGTTTCTCCAGTCGCCCCTTTTTCAGTCGTCCTAATGGCCCAAAGAACATGTGGTAGTTCATCTGCCCATAGGCCGCCTGCTCGTTCAATTTTTTTCTTGAGACCGTCTGAGATGATTTTATTAAAGGCTTCTACCTGGCCGTTTGCTTGTGGACGGCCGACAGATGCAAAGTAATGTCCAATTCCTTGGTCTCCCAACCAGCTTTTGAGAACAGGCGTCTCAAATTGGGGACCATTATCAAAAACCATAGACATGGGAACCCCGAACCGAGTGATGACGTTTTTCCAAATGAATGAAATTACATCTTTCGTCTTGATTCCTTTTACAGCCTCCGCCTCTACCCATTTAGTGAAGTAGTCAACGGCAACAAGTATATACCTTCTGCCGCCTGTAGCAGGCGTATATGGACCCAGAATGTCCATGCCCCACTTAGCAAACGGTAGTGGGCTGTGAATGGTAGTGAGGTCAGTAGCCGGACGGTGAATTAATTTGCCAAACCTTTGGCACTTGTCACATTTTTTCACCATCTCCATTGCATCTGCTTCCAAAGTAGGCCAAAAGTAGCCCTGCCGCCTTGCCCTTTGAGCAAGCATCCTACCACCTATATGGGAAGCACAGAAACCAGAGTGAAGATCATCTAGTATCTCTCGTCCCTTTTCAGGAGTAACACACTTTAAGAAGGGTTGAAGGTGCCCCCTCTTGTGCAGTTCCCCCTGTATCATTTCAAAAACAGGAGGCTCGTTTTTTCAGTGATGCCGCCTGTTGAGGATCATCCGGCAGTGTACCGTTTGTCAAATATGCCCTGATTGAATCCATCCAGGTTGAGCTTCTGTCTAGAATTCCAATAGGATTTTCCTCGATGCTTCTCTTCTCCATTACTTCCCAAAACACAGTTCGAGGAGTATCGGAGGAGGCGGATGATGCTAATTTCGAGAGTGCATCTGCCTGGTTGTTTTCTGATCTCGGTACTTGGATCAGATGGAAATCCTCAAGGGAGCCGACTGCTTGTCGGACCGCCTGTAAATATTTGATCATGGCCGGATGTGTTGCTTCGTATTCGCCATTGTACTGACTCACTATCAGTTGTGAATCAGAACAGGCGTCTATTTTCCTTGCCCCTGCCGCCTTACACATGCGGATCCCGGCTAGTAAAGCTTCATATTCTGCCTCATTGTTTGAAGCCTGGAAACTGAAGCGTAGAGCATACTCGAACCTGTCGCCCTCTGGAGATTGACATACGACGCCTGCTCCACAACCGTTTGAAGTAGAGCTTCCGTCCACATATACCTTCCAGACTTGGTCTGGAACTTGAGAGTCAGGAGGACGAGTCATCTCTACAATAAAGTCAGCAAAGGCTTGCCCCTTCACTGCTTTTCTAGGCTCGAAAGTAACTTCGAGACTCTGCATTTCTATGGCCCATTTGATCATTCGTCCGGAGGACTCCATGGTGGTAAGGGGCCGTTTGATCGGTTGGTCGGTATACACGACGACTGCATGTGCCAGAAAGTAGGGCTTCAATTTTTTAACAGCCATGAAGAGTGCAAGACCAAATTTCTCCACTAGGGGATACCTCAACTCGGCATTTTTCAGTACGTGACTGACAAAGTAGACCGGAAGTTGACAGCCGTCCCTTTCAGCAAGGAGCACCGCGCTTAACGCGTGATCAGAGACGGCCAGGTACATGTAGAGATTTTCTTTGGGCAAAGGGCTGACCAGCCTTGGCAAGGAATGCAAGTGAACCTTTAATTTCTGGAAGGCGGCCTCAGCATCCGGCCCCCATTCAAACCTTGCCTTTTTCTTAATTGCCTGGAAAAAGTATAGGCATTTGTCGCCTGATCGGCTTAGAAATCTTCCCAAGGCCGCCAGACAACCTGTTAACTTCTGAACCTCTCGGACGGTACGAGGCGACTGCATGTCAACGACCGCCTGTACCTTCTCAGGGTTCGCCTCTATTCCTCTCTGGTTGATAAGGAATCCGAGAAATTTCCCAGACTCAACTCCAAATACACATTTCTTGGGATTGAGCATGACATGGTGCCGCCTGAGTGTGGCGAAAGTTTCTCGGAGGTCCGTCAGATGATCTTTCTGAAGTTTAGTCTTAACAATCATATCATCAATGTATGCCTCGACGTTTCTCCCAATCTGATCAAAGAACACTGTGTTTATCATTCGTTGGAATGTAGCCGGGGCATTCTTAAGACCAAACGGCATGACCGTATAACAGTATAATCCCTGATCAGTGACGAAGGCCGTCTTCTCCTGATCTTTCTTCCACAAAGGAATTTGATGAAAACCAGAATAGGCGTCCATAAAACTCATCAAGGCATGGCCGGCTGTTGAGTCGACCAGGTTATCAATTTTGGGCAGAGGGTAACTGTCTTTGGGGCACGCCTTGTTCAAGTCTGTGTAATCTACACACATTCGCCAGGTGCCATTCGGCTTTTTAACAAGTACCACATTTGCAACCCAATCTGGGAAGTAACATTGCCGAATGAACCCTGCATCAAGTAATTTTTTGACTTCGGCGGCGGCCGCCTGACCTCTTTCTTCACCATGGTTCCGCTTCTTTTGCCGTACCGGCTTCTTTTTCGGATCCACAGCGAGTTTGTGTACTGCCAGATCAGGACTAATGCCTGGCATTTCATGGACTTCAAATGCAAAAGATGTCCTTGTATTCTTTCAACAGGTTGTGAAAGTCATCACCAAGGTTTCTCAGAGCAGTCGTCCCAACTTTGACTGTTCGGTCAGGGCGGGAGTCGTCTAATATCAGGTCCGTATGCTCACCAAGCCGGCTGAGGGCGGAACTCATCCGGCCGGTCCTCTGCCAATGATTGCTATTTTCTTGCCTTTCTGGCGGACTCTGTCTGGGACGCCTTTCTTTTTCTGTCGCCTGTTTTCTTGAACAGGCGCACTTTCCTTGACATTGTCAAGGTCTGTTTTTTCTCCACTTGACCCAGTGGCCTTAGCAGTGGGTTTGACATCCGAGAGATAGCAACTCTCGGGCCATCCTCTGATCTCCCCTTAGGGAGCCGAACTGTTCCATTGTCCCTTTCAAACTTAAGCAGCATAAGTGACGGGATTATAACAGCCTTGGCACTATTCAGGGTTGGGCGACCCAGAATCATGTTGTAGGCAGAGAGTTCCTCTACAACTAGGAATCGGACTACCATGTGTCGTCCTTCCCCTTTTTCGCCCAGGCGGACGGGTAGATCAACTCGTCCCAGTGGGTGGACGACTCCTCTCCAAACCCTATTAAAGGGTGGGAGGCCGGATGTATGCAGTCCGTCTGATATTTCAGTTTTGACAGACATTTGCTGCTGATGAGATCTGAAGAGCTCCCAGTATCTATGAGGATTCGACCAACTCTCTGGTTGGCCACTTTACATTCAATAACGAGAGGGTCGTCATGCGGCCCCCTTATTCCTCCTAGATCCTCTTCAGTGATGACAATCTCAGGAAATGTATATTTGGACGGTCGTTCTTGGTGAACGGAATTTACATCTAACCGCCTTATATTATCTTTGTTGCCCCTAATAGTGGGGCCGCCTCCTGAGAAGCCGCCTGCAATGGTGTAGACGACTGCATCATCTGTATCGGAACTGTCGGCCTGTTGATTCTTTTTGGCCGACTGCTTTTTTGAGGAAGTATTCCCCGTAGATTTCTTGACATAAGTGTCAAGATCACCTTGATCAGCCAAGCGATCTAGGTACCGCATGAGACTAATGCAGTCGTTGGTGTGATGACCAATGTCATCATGATAAGCACAGATTTTGTCTTGGTTCCGGTTGCTCGCAGAACCCTTCATGGGGAGCGGTTTCTCAATTGAGAGCCGTCCCTTTATTTCTTTTAGGATAAACTGGTTATCCTTGTTAAACACATACTTTGGGGAGTATGGTTTGAATTCCTTTTTCTTCTTGGCCGGCTGTTTAGAGGAATCAGCCGCCCAGACCCCTTTTCTTTTTTCATCTTTGTTGGACGACTGTTTCTGTCGTCCTTCTCTATGTCGAACCTCTTCCCGTCCGACTGTTTCATTGTACACAGATCAGTCGCCTGTATATAGGCTTCTGCTTCAATCAAGGCCTCTTGAAGAGTCGCCACCCTTTTTCGAACTAAATCAAATTTGAAGGTAGACCCGTCTTGAGACCTCTAAAAAAGTCAGTATAAGCTACCTCATCCGGTAACCCTTGAATCTGTATTTCTCATCAGGTTGAACCGCCTGATGTAGAACGAAGCCCCTCCTTTTCACACCTGCTGAATTGTTTCCCAAATCAAGGGTCGTTTTCTTCGCAGGGATGTTCATTGCAAAGTTTGGAGGCAAAATAAGTAAGCAAGCGTCCTGAAACTGTTTACACAACCAGTCGGCAGGTTGCCGAAACCATTGCTGTGCAATTCCCTTGAGAGTTGCTGGAAAACACTTGCACCAAGTGGGATCAATCCAACCCTTGAAGGTACATCAGGTTGGTGAATGCCATCAGATGGTCTTCCGGGTTAGTAGTGCCATCATAGGCGCCTACTAAAACATTTTTTACTTTGGCCGGCTGAGCGGCTTCAGTAATTTCCTTGGAGAAGGCCGACGGCTGTTCACCAAGTCTAAGCAGCCGTAGCTGCCAGTCCATAGGTTGGACGTTTTTTGCTGCAGGTCCACCAAATGGAGGTGGCTGCATAAAATATTGTTGTTGCGGCACAAATGGCAAATTTGGTACCGCCTGCGCACTATGAAAGCCAGACTGACGGGAGGTGCCGCCTGACTGACTCTCATGGTACGACTGAGTTGGCCTCATCGATGCATTTCGCAAACTGTCCTGAAAATTTGAAGTAGAAGCCGACTCTGATAATCGGTCACTCTTCTTCTGCTCTAGCAGGTGCCGAGCATCTGTGAACGTTTGCTTTGACCCGTCCGCCTGAATATGACGAACCGGTTTCCTATTTCCCGTAGGATAACGGAGTTTTGTGAAATCAAGAGCAGACGGCTCCCGCTTCTTACATTTAGGATGGGGAGTCGCCTCTCGCCCTTGAACTGGCTTCCTCTTCAGTGAAGTGGAAGGTTTTTTGGCCGCCTGCTCTTTGACTGAAGCAGGCGGTTTTTTGTTGATCAACTCTTGGATCTCTCCTTGAATCCCCTCATGAAGGTCATGAGTTCGTTCCTTGTGATGGGAGCAGACCCATCAGTCGGCTGTTGCCGAGCAAGCGGTGCGCCTGCTGGCTCGCTTCCTGTTTGAAGATACTCCCGTTCCCTTATTTCAGTATGACGGGTACGGCGGCCCTTAGGGTCCCGTCTGGAGCTGTATGAGTTTCAACTTCAAATTCACTTTCGGTATCATGGTCCGACTGAACTTGAGGGTCGTCTAGGGGACGCCTCTCTTCTGGGGTCGGTACAGACTTGGATGCCATCTCTGAAGTACTCTCCCCACAGACGGCGCCAAATGTTTCGGGGTTTTCTGATGTCCTGCGGGAGAGTTACAATTCCGAGACTGGCACCGGACGCCTGTACCTGCAAAATAACGGAGACTCCTGAGAGCTCCGCCTCCAACGGTCAAGTTAGTACCTGATTAAGGAGTAATTAACACAGAAAATAAAGTAATAAGGTCTCTCTAGGTGAGAGTATTTAAATGTAGGTAATCTGCTTTGCTAGCGAGATCAGCCGGTTATTAGTGTGTTCCGTAAATTCTTCGGTCCTTGATTAATGAGGATTAATCGAGTATTTATAGCCTTGGGAAGCGTGCAACTCTCTAGGTTTAAGGTAAACCTAGGGCCGATCGGGCTTCTAGACTGAAATGGGCCTTGATGGCCGGTTGTCCCATTTGGCATGGGTGGACACGTGGCGTGTCTTAAGTGGTCCATGGAGGACGCGTGGCGGAACCTGGTTGGTCCACCTGTCAAACGGCGCTTGGTGGATAAAAATCCCCTAATCAATTTCCATCA
>NW_018742832.1:0-49290 GCF_001683475.1 Chenopodium quinoa
CCGTAAATACTCTAAATGAACCTAAAACTTGTGAAATTGCTTTTTTTTAGGTTGTTTTCAAGCCATAAATATTCATAACTAAGTATCTTAGGTGTAATATAGGAGTTAAATCAAGCATTGAGCTAAAATCATGAAAAATGGGCAAGTTAGAACTCATTTTGGCCATTTCGAGCCGTAAACACTCTAAATGAACCTAAAACTTGTGAAATTGCTTTTTTTTAGGTTGTTTCAAGCCATAAATATTCATAAATAAAGTATCTTAGGTGTAATATAGGAGTTAATTCAAGCATTGAGCTAAAATCATGAAAATGGGCAAGTTAGAACTCATTTTGGCCATTTTGAACCGTAAACACTCTAAATGAACCTAAAACTTGTGAAATTTCTTTTTTAGGTTGTTTCAAGCCATAAATATTCATAACTAAGTATCTTAGGTGTAATATAGGAGTTAAATCAAGCATTGAGCTAAAATCATGAAATGGGCAAGTTAGAACTCATTTAAAACATTTCGAGCCGTAAATACTCTAAATGAACCTAAAACTTGTGAAATTGCTTTTTTTAGGTTGTTTCAAGCCATAAATATTCATAACTAAGTATCTTAGGTGTAATATAGGAGTTAAATCAAGCATTGAGCTAAAATCATGAAAATGGGCAAGTTAGAACTCATTTAAAACATTTCGAGCCGTAAATACTCTAAATGAACCTAAAACTTGTGAAATTGCTTTTTTTAGGTTGTTTCAAGCCATAAATATTCATAACTAAGTATTTTAGGTGTAATATAGGAGTTAATCAAGCATTGAGCTAAAATCATGAAAAAATGGGCAAGTTAGAACTCATTTTGGCATTTCGAGCCGTAAATCTCTAAATGAACCTAAAACTTGTGAAATTGCTTTTTTAGGTTGTTTCAAGCCATAAATATTCATAACTAAGTATCTTAGGTGTAATATAGGAGTTAAATCAAGCATTGAGCTAAAATCATGAAAAATGGGCAAGTTAGAACTCATTTAGGCATTTAGCCGTAAATACTCTAATGAACCTAAAACTTGTGAAATTGCTTTTTTTAGGTTGTTTCAAGTAAATATTCATAACTAAGTATCTTAGGTGTAATATAGGAGTTAATTCAAGCATTTGAGCTAAAATCATGAAAATGGGCAAGTTAGAACTCATTTATTTCGAGCCGTAAATACTCTAAATGAACCTAAAACTTGTGAAATTGCTTTTTTTAGGTTGTTTCAAGCCATAAAATATTCATAACTAAGTATCTTAGGTGTAATATAGGAGTTAATACAAGCATTGAGCTAAAATCATGAATAAATGGGCAAGTTAGAACTCATTTAAAACATTTTGAACCGTAAACACTCTAAATGAACCTAAAACTTGTGAAATTCTTTTTTTAGGTTGTTTCAAGCCATAAATATTCATAAATAAGTATCTTAGGTGTAATATACGGAGTTAAAATCAAGCATTGAGCTAAATCATGAAAATGCGCAAGTTAGAACTCATTTAGACATTTCGAGCCGTAAATAACTCTAAATGAACCTAAAACTTGTGAAATTGCTTTTTTTAGGTTGTTTCAAGACATAAATATTCATAACTAAGTATCTTATGTGTAATATTGGAGTTTAATTCAAGCATTGAGCTAAAATCATGAATAATGGGCAAGTTTAGAACTCATTTAAAACATTTTCGAGCCGTAAATACTCTAAATGAACCTAAAACTTGTAGAAATTGCTTTTTTTAGGTTGTTTCAAAGCCATAAATATTCATAACTAAGTATCTTAGGTGTAATATAGGAGTTAATACAAGCATTGAGCTAAAATCATGAATAATGGGCAAGTTAGAACTCATTTAAAACATTTCGAGCCGTAAATACTCTAAATGAACCTAAAACTTGTGAAATTGCTTTTTTTAGGTTGTTTCAAGCCATAAATATTCATAAATAAGTATCTTAGGTGTAATATAGGAGTTAAATCAAGCATTGAGCTAAAATCATGAAAAATTGGGCAAGTTAGAACTCATTTTGGCCATTTTGAAACCGTAAACACTCTAAATGAACCTAAAACTTGTGAAATTTCTTTTTTTAGGTTGTTTCAAGCCATAAATATTCATAACTAAGTATCTTAGGTGTAATATAGGAGTTAAATCAAGCATTGAGCTAAAATCATGAAAAATGGGCAAGTTAGAACTCATTTAGGACATTTCGAGCCGTAAATACTCTAAATGAACCTAAAACTTGTGAAATTGCTTTTTATTAGGTTGTTTCAAGCCATAAATATTCATAACTAAGTATCTTAGGTGTAATATAGGATTAATTCAAGCATTGAGCTAAAATCATGAAAAATGGGCAAGTTAGAACTCATTTTGGCCATTTTGAACCGTAAACACTCTAAATGAACCTAAAACTTGTGAAATTTCTTTTTTTAGGTTGTTTCAAGCCATAAATGTTCATAACTAAGTATTTTAGGTGTAATATAGGAGTTAAATACAAGAATTGAGCTAAAATCATGAAAAATGGGCAAGTTAGAACTCATTTGGCCATTTCGAGCCGTAAATACTCTAAATGAACCTAAAACTTGTGAAATTGCTTTTTTTAGGTTGTTTCAAGCCATAAATATTCATAACTAAGTATCTTAGGTGTAATATAGGAGTTAATACAAGCATTGAGCTAAAATCATGAAAAATGGGCAAGTTAGAACTCATTTTGGCCATTTTGAACCGTAAACACTCTAAATGAACCTAAAACTTGTGAAATTGCTTTTTTTAGGTTGTTTCAAGCCATAAATATTCATAACTAAGTATCTTAGGTGTAATATAGGAGTTAAATCAAGCATTGAGCTAAAATCATGAAATAACTGGGCAAGTTAGAACTCATTTAAACATTTCGAGCCGTAAATGCTCTAAATGAACCTAAAACTTGTGAAATTGCTTTTTTTAGGTTATTTCAAGCCATAAATATTCATAACTAAGTATCTTAGGTGTAATATAGGAGTTAATACAAGCATTGAGCTAAAATCATGAAAAATGGGCAAGTTAGAACTCATTTTGGCCATTTTGAACCGTAAACACTCTAAATGAACCTAAAACTTGTGAAATTGCTTTTTTTAGGTTGTTTCAAGCCATAAATATTCATAAATAAGTATTTTAGGTGTAATATAGGAGTAAATCAAGCATTTAGCTAAAATCATGAAAAATGTGCAAGTTAGAACTCATTTAGGACATTTCGAGCCGTAAATACTCTAAATGAACCTAAAACTTGTGAAATTGCTTTTTTTAGGTTGTTTCAAGCCATAAATATTCATAACTAAGTATCTTAGGTGTAATATAGGAGTTAATACAAGCATTGAGACTAAAATCATGAAAAATGGGCAAGTTAGAACTCATTTTGGCCATTTTGAACCGTAAACACTCTAAATGAACCTAAAACTTGTGAAATTTCTTTTTTTAGGTTGTTTCAAGCCATAAATATTCATAACTAAGTATCTTAGGTGTAATATAGGAGTTAAATCAAGCATTGAGCTAAAATCATGAAAAATGGGCAAGTTAGAACTCATTTAAAACATTTCGAGCCGTAAATACTCTAAATGAACCTAAAACTTGTGAAATTGCTTTTTATAGGTTGTTTCAAGCCATAAATATTCATAACTAAGTATCTTAGGTGTAATATAGGAGTTAATATCAAGAATTGAGCTAAAATCATGAAAAAATGGGCAAGTTAGAACTCATTTAGGACATTTCGAGCCGTAAATACTCTAAATGAACCTAAAAACTTGTGAAATTGCTTTTTTTAGGTTGTTTCAAGACATAAATATTCATAACTAAGTATCTTAGGTGTAATATAGGAGTTTAATCAAGCATTGAGCTAAAATCATGAAAAATGGGCAAGTTAGAACTCATTTTGGCCATTTTGAACCGTAAACACTCTAAATGAACCTAAAACTTGTGAAATTGCTTTTTTTAGGTTGTTTCAAGCCATAAATATTCATAAATAAGTATCTTAGGTGTAATATAGGAGTTAAATCAAGACATTTAGCTAAAATCATGAAAAATGGCAAGTTAGAACTCATTTAGGACATTTCGAGCCGTAAATACTCTAAATGAACCTAAAACTTGTGAAATTGCTTTTTTAGGTTGTTTCAAGACATAAATATTCATAACTAAGTATCTTATGTGTAATATAGGAGTTAATTCAAGCATTGAGCTAAAATCATGAAAAATGGGCAAGTTAGAACTCATTTAAAACATTTCGAGCCGTAAATACTCTAAATGAACCTAAAACTTGTGAAATTGCTTTTTTTAGGTTGTTTCAAGCCATAAATATTCATAACTAAGTATCTTAGGTGTAATATAGGAGTTAATTCAAGCATTGAGCTAAAATCATGAAAAATGGGCAAGTTAGAACTCATTTTGGCCATTTTGAACCGTAAACACTCTAAATGAACCTAAAAACTTGTGAAATTTCTTTTTTTAGGTTGTTTCAAGCCATAAATATTCATAACTAAGTATCTTAGGTGTAATATAGGAGTTAAATCAAGCATTGAGCTAAAATCATGAATAATGGGCAAGTTAGAACTCATTTTGGCCATTTTGAACCGTAAACACTCTAAATGAACCTAAAACTTGTGAAATTTCTTTTTTTAGGTTGTTTCAAGCCATAAATATTCATAACTAAGTATCTTAGGTGTAATATAGGAGTTAAATCAAGCATTGAGCTAAAATCATGAAATAATGGGCAAGTTAGAACTCATTTAAAACATTTCGAGCCGTAAATGCTCTAAATGAACCTAAAACTTGTGAAATTGATTTTTTATAGGTTGTTTCAAGCCATAAATATTCATAACTAAGTATCTTAGGTGTAATATAGGAGTTAATACAAGAATTGAGCTAAAATCATGAAAAATGGGCAAGTTAGAACTCATTTAGGACATTTCGAGCCGTAAATAATCTAAATGAACCTAAAACTTGTGAAATTGCTTTTTTAGGTTGTTTCAAGCCATAAATATTCATAACTAAGTATCTTATGTGTAATATTGGAGTTAATTCAAGCATTGAGCTAAAATCATGAAAAATGGGCAAGTTAGAACTCATTTTGGCCATTTTGAACCGTAAACACTCTAAATGAACCTAAAACTTGTGAAATTGCTTTTTTTAGGTTGTTTCAAGCCATAAATATTCATAAATAAGTATCTTAGGTGTAATATAGGAGTTAAATCAAGACTTTAGCTAAAATCATGAAAAATGTGCAAGTTAGAACTCATTTAGGACATTTCGAGCCGTAAATAATCTAAATGAACCTAAAACTTGTGAAATTGCTTTTTTAGGTTGTTTCAAGACATAAATATTCATAACTAAGTATCTTATGTGTAATATTGGATTTAATTCAAGCATTGAGCTAAAAATCATGAATAATGGGCAAGTTAGAACTCATTTAAAACATTTCGAGCCGTAAATACTCTAAATGAACCTAAAACTTGTGAAATTGCTTTTTTTAGGTTGTTTCAAGCCATAAATATTCATAACTAAGTATCTTAGGTGTAATATAGGATTTAATTCAAGCATTGAGCTAAAATCATGAAAAATGGGCAAGTTAGAACTCATTTTGGCCATTTTGAACCGTAAACACTCTAAATGAACCTAAAACTTGTGAAATTGCTTTTTTTAGGTTGTTTCAAGCCATAAATATTCATAACTAAGTATCGTAGGTGTAATATAGGAGTTAAACCAAGTATTGAGCTAAAATCATTAATAATGGGCAAGTTAGAACTCATTTAAACATTTCGAGCCGTAAATGCTCTAAATGAACCTAAAACTTGTGAAATTGCTTTTTTTAGGTTATTTCAAGCCATAAATATTCATAACTAAGAATCTTAGGTGTAATATAGGAGTTAACACAAGCATTGAGCTAAAATCATGAAAAATGGGCAAGTTAGAACTCATTTTGGCCATTTTGAACCGTAAACTCTCTAAATGAACCTAAAACTTGTGAAATTGCTTTTTTTAGGTTGTTTCAAGCCATAAATATTCATAAATAAGTATCTTAGGTGTAATATAGGAGTTAAATCAAGCATTTAGCTAAAATCATGACAAATGCGCAAGTTAGAACTCATTTAGGACATTTCGAGCCGTAAATAATCTAAATGAACCTAAAACTTGTGAAATTGCTTTTTTTAGGTTGTTTCAAGCCATAAATATTCATAACTAAGTATCTTAGGTGTAATATAGGAGTTAAATCAAGCATTGAGCTAAAATCATGAATAATGGCAAGTTAGAACTCATTTTGGCCATTTTGAACCGTAAACACTCTAAATGAACCTAAAACTTGTGAAATTGCTTTTTTTAGGTTGTTTCAAGCCATAAATATTCATAAATAAGTATCTTAGGTGTAATATAGGATTTAATTCAAGCATTGAGCTAAAATCATGAAAAATGGGCAAGTTAGAACTCATTTTGGCCATTTTGAACCGTAAACACTCTAATTGAACCTAAAACTTGTGAAATTTCTTTTTTTAGGTTGTTTCAAGCCATAAATATTCATAACTAAGTATCTTAGGTGTAATATAGGAGTTAAATCAAGCATTGAGCTAAAATCATGAAAAATGGGCAAGTTAGAACTCATTTTGGCCATTTTGAACCGTAAACACTCTAAATGAACCTAAAACTTGTGAAATTTCTTTTTTTAGGTTGTTTCAAGCCATAAATATTCATAACTAAGTATCTTAGGTGTAATATAGGAGTTAATACAAGCATTGAGCTAAAATCATGAAAAATGGGCAAGTTAGAACTCATTTTGGCCATTTTGAACCGTAAACACTCTAAATGAACCTAAACTTGTGAAATTGCTTTTTTTAGGTTGTTTCAAGCCATAAATATTCATAAATAAGTATCTTAGGTGTAATATAGGAGTAAATCAAGCATTGAGCTAAAATCATGAAAAATGGGCAAGTTAGAACTCATTTTGGCCATTTTGAACCGTAAACACTCTAAATGAACCTAAAACTTGTGAAATTTCTTTTTTTAGGTTGTTTCAAGCCATAAATATTCATAACTAAGTATCTTAGGTGTAATATAGGAGTTAAATCAAGCATTGAGCTAAAATCATGAAAAATGGGCAAGTTAGAACTCATTTTGGCCATTTTGAACCGTAAACACTCTAAATGAATCTAAAACTTGTGAAATTTCTTTTTTTAGGTTGTTTCAAGCCATAAATATTCATAACTAAGTATATTAGGTGTAATATAGGAGTTAATACAAGCATTGAGCTAAAATCATGAAAAATGGGCAAGTTAGAACTCATTTTGGCCATTTTGAACCGTAAACACTCTAAATGAACTAAACTTGTGAAATTGCTTTTTTTAGGTTGTTTCAAGCCATAAATATTCATAAATAAGTATCTTAGGTGTAATATAGGAGTAAAATCAAGCATTTAGCTAAAATCATGAAAAATGCGCAAGTTAGAACTCATTTAGGACATTTCGAGCCGTAAATACTCTAAATGAACCTAAAACTTGTGAAATTGCTTTTTTAGGTTGTTTCAAGCCATAAATATTCATAACTAAGTATCTTAGGTGTAATATAGGAGTTAAATCAAGCATTGAGCTAAAATCATGAAAAATGGGCAAGTTAGAACTCATTTTGGCCATTTTGAACCGTAAACACTCTAAATGAACCTAAAACTTGTGAAATTCTTTTTTTAGGTTGTTTCAAGCCATAAATATTCATAACTAAGTATCTTAGGTGTAATATAGGAGTTAAATCAAGCATTTAGCTAAAATCATGAAAAATGGCAAGTTAGAACTCATTTAGGACATTTCGAGCCGTAAATACTCTAAATGAACCTAAAACTTGTGAAATTTCTTTTTTTAGGTTGTTTCAAGCCATAAATATTCATAACTAAGTATCTTAGGTGTAATATAGGAGTTAATACAAGCATTGAGCTAAAATCATGAAAAATGGGCAAGTTAGAACTCATTTTGGCCATTTTGAACCGTAAACACTCTAAATGAACCTAAAACTTGTGAAATTGCTTTTTTTAGGTTGTTTCAAGCCATAAATATTCATAACTAAGTATCTTAGGTGTAATATAGGAGTTAAATCAAGCATTGAGCTAAAATCATGAAAAATGGGCAAGTTAGAACTCATTTAGGACATTTTGAACCGTAAACACTCTAAATGAACCTAAAACTTGTGAAATTGCTTTTTTTAGGTTGTTTCAAGCCATAAATATTCATAACTAAGTATCTTAGGTGTAATATAGGAGTTAAATCAAGCATTGAGCTAAAATCATGAAAAATGGGCAAGTTAGAACTCATTTTGGCCATTTTGAACCGTAAACACTCTAAATGAACCTAAAACTTGTGAAATTGCTTTTTTTAGGTTGTTTTCAAGCCATAAATATTCATAACTAAGTATCTTAGGTGTAATATAGGAGTTAAATCAAGCATTGAGCTAAAATCATGAAAAATGGGCAAGTTAGAACTCATTTTGGCCATTTTGAACCGTAAACACTCTAAATGAACCTAAAACTTGTGAAATTGCTTTTTTTAGGTTGTTTCAAGCCATAAATATTCATAACTAAGTATCTTAGGTGTAATATAGGAGTTAAATCAAGCATTGAGCTAAAATCATGAAAAATGGGCAAGTTAGAACTCATTTTGGCCATTTTGAACCGTAAACACTCTAAATGAACCTAAAACTTGTGAAATTTCTTTTTTTAGGTTGTTTCAAGCCATAAATATTCATAACTAAGTATCTTAGGTGTAATATAGGAGTTAAATACAAGCATTGAGCTAAAATCATGAAAAATGGGCAAGTTAGAACTCATTTTGGCCATTTTGAACCGTAAACACTCTAAATGAACCTAAAACTTGTGAAATTGCTTTTTTTAGGTTGTTTCAAGCCATAAATATTCATAACTAAGTATCTTAGGTGTAATATAGGAGTTAAATCAAGCATTGAGCTAAAATCATGAAAAATGGCAAGTTAGAACTCATTTAGGACATTTCGAGCCGTAAATACTCTAAATGAACCTAAAACTTGTGAAATTGCTTTTTTAGGTTGTTTCAAGCCATAAATATTCATAACTAAGTATCTTAGGTGTAATATAGGAGTTAAATCAAGCATTGAGCTAAAATCATGAAATAATGGGCAAGTTAGAACTCATTTTGGCCATTTTGACCGTAAACACTCTAAATGAACCTAAAACTTGTGAAATTGCTTTTTTTAGGTTGTTTCAAGCCATAAATATTCATAACTAAGTATCTTAGGTGTAATATAGGAGTTAAATCAAGCATTGAGCTAAAATCATGAAAATGGGCAAGTTAGAACTCATTTTGGCCATTTTGAACCGTAAACACTCTAAATGAACCTAAAACTTGTGAAATTGCTTTTTTTAGGTTGTTTCAAGCCATAAATATTCATAAATAAGTATCTTAGGTGTAATATAGGAGTTAATACAAGCATTGAGCTAAAATCATGAAAAATGGGCAAGTTAGAACTCATTTTGGCCATTTTGAACCGTAAACACTCTAAATGAACCTAAAACTTGTGAAATTGCTTTTTTTAGGTTGTTTCAAGCCATAAATATTCATAAATAAGTATCTTAGGTGTAATATAGGAGTTAAATCAAGCATTTGAGCTAAAATCATGAAAAATGGGCAAGTTAGAACTCATTTAGGACATTTCGAGCCGTAAATACTCTAAATGAACCTAAAACTTGTGAAATTCTTTTTTTAGGTTGTTTCAAGCCATAAATATTCATAACTAAGTATATTAGGTGTAATATAGGAGTTAATACAAGCATTGAGCTAAAATCATGAAAAATGGGCAAGTTAGAACTCATTTTGGCCATTTTGAACCGTAAACACTCTAAATGAACCTAAAACTTGTGAAATTGCTTTTTTTAGGTTTTTCAAGCCATAAATATTCATAACTAAGTATCTTAGGTGTAATATAGGAGTTAAATCAAGCATTGAGCTAAAATCATGAAAATGGGCAAGTTAGAACTCATTTAGGACATTTTGAACCGTAAACACTCTAAATGAACCTAAAACTTGTGAAATTGCTTTTTTTAGGTTGTTTCAAGCCATAAATATTCATAAATAAGTATCTTAGGTGTAATATAGGAGTTAAATCAAGCATTGAGCTAAAATCATGAAAAATGGCAAGTTAGAACTCATTTTGGCCATTTTGAACCGTAAACACTCTAAATGAACCTAAAACTTGTGAAATTGCTTTTTTTAGGTTGTTTCAAGCCATAAATATTCATAACTAAGTATCTTAGGTGTAATATAGGAGTTAAATACAAGCATTGAGCTAAAATCATGAAAAATGGGCAAGTTAGAACTCATTTTGGCCATTTTGAACCGTAAACACTCTAAATGAACCTAAAACTTGTGAAATTGCTTTTTTTAGGTTGTTTCAAGCCATAAATATTCATAAATAAGTATCTTAGGTGTAATATAGGAGTTAAATCAAGCATTGAGCTAAAATCATGAAAAATGGGCAAGTTAGAACTCATTTAGGACATTTCGAGCCGTAAATACTCTAAATGAACCTAAAACTTGTGAAATTGCTTTTTTTAGGTTGTTTCAAGCCATAAATATTCATAACTAAGTATCTTAGGTGTAATATAGGAGTTAAATCAAGCATTGAGCTAAAATCATGAAAAATGGGCAAGTTAGAACTCATTTTGGCCATTTTGAACCGTAAACACTCTAAATGAACCTAAAACTTGTGAAATTGCTTTTTTTAGGTTGTTTCAAGCCATAAATATTCATAAATAAGTATCTTAGGTGTAATATAGGAGTTAAATCAAGCATTGAGCTAAAATCATGAAAAATGGGCAAGTTAGAACTCATTTTGGCCATTTTGAACCGTAAACACTCTAAATGAACCTAAAACTTGTGAAATTGCTTTTTTTAGGTTGTTTCAAGCCATAAATATTCATAACTAAGTATCTTAGGTGTAATATAGGAGTTAATACAAGCATTGAGCTAAAATCATGAAAAATGGGCAAGTTAGAACTCATTTTGGCCATTTTGAACCGTAAACACTCTAAATGAACCTAAAACTTGTGAAATTGCTTTTTTTAGGTTGTTTCAAGCCATAAATATTCATAACTAAGTATCTTAGGTGTAATATAGGAGTTAAATCAAGCATTTAGCTAAAATCATGAAAATGCGCAAGTTAGAACTCATTTAGGACATTTCGAGCCGTAAATACTCTAAATGAACCTAAAACTTGTGAAATTGCTTTTTTTAGGTTGTTTCAAGCCATAAATATTCATAACTAAGTATCTTAGGTGTAATATAGGAGTTAAATCAAGCATTGAGCTAAAATCATGAAAAATGGGCAAGTTAGAACTCATTTTGGCCATTTTGAACCGTAAACACTCTAAATGAACCTAAAACTTGTGAAATTGCTTTTTTTAGGTTGTTTCAAGCCATAAATATTCATAAATAAGTATCTTAGGTGTAATATAGGAGTTAAATCAAGCATTGAGCTAAAATCATGAAAAATGGCAAGTTAGAACTCATTTTGGCCATTTTGAACCGTAAACACTCTAAATGAACCTAAAACTTGTGAAATTGCTTTTTTTAGGTTGTTTCAAGCCATAAATATTCATAACTAAGTATCTTAGGTGTAATATAGGAGTTAAATCAAGCATTGAGCTAAAATCATGAAAAATGGGCAAGTTAGAACTCATTTTGGCCATTTTGAACCGTAAACACTCTAAATGAACCTAAAACTTGTGAAATTGCTTTTTTTAGGTTGTTTCAAGCCATAAATATTCATAACTAAGTATTTAGGTGTAATATAGGAGTTAATACAAGCATTGAGCTAAAATCATGAAAAATGGGCAAGTTAGAACTCATTTTGGCCATTTTGAACCGTAAACACTCTAAATGAACCTAAAACTTGTGAAATTGCTTTTTTTAGGTTGTTTCAAGCCATAAATATTCATAACTAAGTATCTTAGGTGTAATATAGGAGTTAAATCAAGCATTGAGCTAAAATCATGAAAAATGGCAAGTTAGAACTCATTTAGGACATTTCGAGCCGTAAATACTCTAAATGAACCTAAAACTTGTGAAATTGCTTTTTTAGGTTGTTTCAAGCCATAAATATTCATAACTAAGTATCTTAGGTGTAATATAGGAGTTAAATCAAGCATTGAGCTAAAATCATGAAAAATGGGCAAGTTAGAACTCATTTTGGCCATTTTGAACCGTAAACACTCTAAATGAACCTAAAACTTGTGAAATTGCTTTTTTTAGGTTGTTTCAAGCCATAAATATTCATAAATAAGTATCTTAGGTGTAATATAGGAGTTAAATCAAGCATTTAGCTAAAATCATGAAAAATGGCAAGTTAGAACTCATTTAGGACATTTCGAGCCGTAAATACTCTAAATGAACCTAAAACTTGTGAAATTGCTTTTTTTAGGTTGTTTCAAGCCATAAATATTCATAACTAAGTATTTAGGTGTAATATAGGAGTTAATCAAGCATTGAGCTAAAATCATGAAAAATGGGCAAGTTAGAACTCATTTTGGCCATTTTGAACCGTAAACACTCTAAATGAACCTAAAACTTGTGAAATTGCTTTTTTTAGGTTGTTTCAAGCCATAAATATTCATAACTAAGTATCTTAGGTGTAATATAGGAGTTAAATCAAGCATTGAGCTAAAATCATGAAAAATGGGCAAGTTAGAACTCATTTAGACATTTTGAACCGTAAACACTCTAAATGAACCTAAAACTTGTGAAATTGCTTTTTTTAGGTTGTTTCAAGCCATAAATATTCATAACTAAGTATCTTAGGTGTAATATAGGAGTTAAATCAAGCATTGAGCTAAAATCATGAAAAATGGGCAAGTTAGAACTCATTTTGGCCATTTTGAACCGTAAACACTCTAAATGAACCTAAAACTTGTGAAATTGCTTTTTTTAGGTTGTTTCAAGCCATAAATATTCATAACTAAGTATCTTAGGTGTAATATAGGAGTTAAATCAAGCATTGAGCTAAAATCATGAAAAATGGGCAAGTTAGAACTCATTTTGGCCATTTTGAACCGTAAACACTCTAAATGAACCTAAAACTTGTGAAATTGCTTTTTTTAGGTTGTTTCAAGCCATAAATATTCATAACTAAGTATCTTAGGTGTAATATAGGAGTTAATACAAGCATTGAGCTAAAATCATGAAAAATGGGCAAGTTAGAACTCATTTTGGCCATTTTGAACCGTAAACACTCTAAATGAACCTAAAACTTGTGAAATTGCTTTTTTTAGGTTGTTTCAAGCCATAAATATTCATAACTAAGTATCTTAGGTGTAATATAGGAGTTAAATCAAGCATTGAGCTAAAATCATGAAAAATGGCAAGTTAGAACTCATTTAGGACATTTCGAGCCGTAAATACTCTAAATGAACCTAAAACTTGTGAAATTGCTTTTTTAGGTTGTTTCAAGCCATAAATATTCATAACTAAGTATCTTAGGTGTAATATAGGAGTTAAATCAAGCATTGAGCTAAAATCATGAAAAATGGGCAAGTTAGAACTCATTTTGGCCATTTTGAACCGTAAACACTCTAAATGAACCTAAAACTTGTGAAATTGCTTTTTTTAGGTTGTTTCAAGCCATAAATATTCATAAATAAGTATCTTAGGTGTAATATAGGAGTTAAATCAAGCATTGAGCTAAAATCATGAAAAATGGGCAAGTTAGAACTCATTTTGGCCATTTCGAGCCGTAAACACTCTAAATGAACCTAAAACTTGTGAAATTGCTTTTTTTAGGTTGTTTCAAGCCATAAATATTCATAACTAAGTATCTTAGGTGTAATATAGGAGTTAATACAAGCATTGAGCTAAAATCATGAAAAATGGGCAAGTTAGAACTCATTTTGGCCATTTTGAACCGTAAACACTCTAAATGAACCTAAAACTTGTGAAATTGCTTTTTTTAGGTTGTTTCAAGCCATAAATATTCATAACTAAGTATCTTAGGTGTAATATAGGAGTTAAATCAAGCATTTAGCTAAAATCATGAAAAATGGGCAAGTTAGAACTCATTTAGGACATTTCGAGCCGTAAATACTCTAAATGAACCTAAAACTTGTGAAATTGCTTTTTTTAGGTTGTTTCAAGCCATAAATATTCATAACTAAGTATCTTAGGTGTAATATAGGAGTTAATACAAGCATTGAGCTAAAATCATGAAAAATGGGCAAGTTAGAACTCATTTTGGCCATTTTGAACCGTAAACACTCTAAATGAACCTAAAACTTGTGAAATTGCTTTTTTTAGGTTGTTTCAAGCCATAAATATTCATAACTAAGTATCTTAGGTGTAATATAGGAGTTAAATCAAGCATTGAGCTAAAATCATGAAAAATGGGCAAGTTAGAACTCATTTAGGACATTTTGAACCGTAAACACTCTAAATGAACCTAAAACTTGTGAAATTGCTTTTTTTAGGTTGTTTCAAGCCATAAATATTCATAACTAAGTATCTTAGGTGTAATATAGGAGTTAAATCAAGCATTGAGCTAAAATCATGAAAAATGGGCAAGTTAGAACTCATTTTGGCCATTTTGAACCGTAAACACTCTAAATGAACCTAAAACTTGTGAAATTGCTTTTTTTAGGTTGTTTCAAGCCATAAATATTCATAACTAAGTATCTTAGGTGTAATATAGGAGTTAATCAAGCATTGAGCTAAAATCATGAAAAATGGGCAAGTTAGAACTCATTTTGGCCATTTTGAACCGTAAACACTCTAAATGAACCTAAAACTTGTGAAATTGCTTTTTTTAGGTTGTTTCAAGCCATAAATATTCATAACTAAGTATCTTAGGTGTAATATAGGAGTTAAATCAAGCATTTAGCTAAAATCATGAAAAATGGGCAAGTTAGAACTCATTTAGGACATTTCGAGCCGTAAATACTCTAAATGAACCTAAAACTTGTGAAATTGCTTTTTTTAGGTTGTTTCAAGCCATAAATATTCATAACTAAGTATCTTAGGTGTAATATAGGAGTTAATACAAGCATTGAGCTAAAATCATGAAAAATGGGCAAGTTAGAACTCATTTTGGCCATTTTGAACCGTAAACACTCTAAATGAACCTAAAACTTGTGAAATTGCTTTTTTTAGGTTGTTTCAAGCCATAAATATTCATAACTAAGTATCTTAGGTGTAATATAGGAGTTAAATCAAGCATTGAGCTAAAATCATGAAAAATGGGCAAGTTAGAACTCATTTTGGCCATTTTGAACCGTAAATACTCTAAATGAACCTAAAACTTGTGAAATTGCTTTTTTTAGGTTGTTTCAAGCCATAAATATTCATAACTAAGTATCTTAGGTGTAATATAGGAGTTAATCAAGCATTGAGCTAAAATCATGAAAAATGGGCAAGTTAGAACTCATTTTGGCCATTTTGAACCGTAAACACTCTAAATGAACCTAAAACTTGTGAAATTGCTTTTTTTAGGTTGTTTCAAGCCATAAATATTCATAACTAAGTATCTTAGGTGTAATATAGGAGTTAAATCAAGCATTGAGCTAAAATCATGAAAAATGGGCAAGTTAGAACTCATTTTGGCCATTTTGAACCGTAAACACTCTAAATGAACCTAAAACTTGTGAAATTGCTTTTTTTAGGTTGTTTCAAGCCATAAATATTCATAACTAAGTATCTTAGGTGTAATATAGGAGTTAAATCAAGCATTGAGCTAAAATCATGAAAAATGGGCAAGTTAGAACTCATTTTGGCCATTTTGAACCGTAAACACTCTAAATGAACCTAAAACTTGTGAAATTTCTTTTTTTAGGTTGTTTCAAGCCATAAATATTCATAACTAAGTATCTTAGGTGTAATATAGGAGTTAAATCAAGCATTGAGCTAAAATCATGAAAAATGGGCAAGTTAGAACTCATTTTGGCCATTTTGAACCGTAAACACTCTAAATGAACCTAAAACTTGTGAAATTGCTTTTTTTAGGTTGTTTCAAGCCATAAATATTCATAACTAAGTATCTTAGGTGTAATATAGGAGTTAAATCAAGCATTTAGCTAAAATCATGAAAAATGGGCAAGTTAGAACTCATTTAGGACATTTCGAGCCGTAAATACTCTAAATGAACCTAAAACTTGTGAAATTGCTTTTTTTAGGTTGTTTCAAGCCATAAATATTCATAACTAAGTATCTTAGGTGTAATATAGGAGTTAAATCAAGCATTGAGCTAAAATCATGAAAAATGGGCAAGTTAGAACTCATTTTGGCCATTTTGAACCGTAAACACTCTAAATGAACCTAAAACTTGTGAAATTGCTTTTTTTAGGTTGTTTCAAGCCATAAATATTCATAACTAAGTATCTTAGGTGTAATATAGGAGTTAAATCAAGCATTGAGCTAAAATCATGAAAAATGGGCAAGTTAGAACTCATTTAGGACATTTCGAGCCGTAAATACTCTAAATGAACCTAAAACTTGTGAAATTGCTTTTTTTAGGTTGTTTCAAGCCATAAATATTCATAACTAAGTATCTTAGGTGTAATATAGGAGTTAATACAAGCATTGAGCTAAAATCATGAAAAATGGGCAAGTTAGAACTCATTTTGGCCATTTTGAACCGTAAACACTCTAAATGAACCTAAAACTTGTGAAATTGCTTTTTTTAGGTTGTTTCAAGCCATAAATATTCATAACTAAGTATCTTAGGTGTAATATAGGAGTTAAATCAAGCATTGAGCTAAAATCATGAAAAATGGGCAAGTTAGAACTCATTTAGGACATTTTGAACCGTAAACACTCTAAATGAACCTAAAACTTGTGAAATTGCTTTTTTTAGGTTGTTTCAAGCCATAAATATTCATAACTAAGTATCTTAGGTGTAATATAGGAGTTAAATCAAGCATTGAGCTAAAATCATGAAAAATGGGCAAGTTAGAACTCATTTTGGCCATTTTGAACCGTAAACACTCTAAATGAACCTAAAACTTGTGAAATTGCTTTTTTTAGGTTGTTTCAAGCCATAAATATTCATAACTAAGTATCTTAGGTGTAATATAGGAGTTAAATCAAGCATTGAGCTAAAATCATGAAAAATGGGCAAGTTAGAACTCATTTTGGCCATTTTGAACCGTAAACACTCTAAATGAACCTAAAACTTGTGAAATTGCTTTTTTAGGTTGTTTCAAGCCATAAATATTCATAACTAAGTATCTTAGGTGTAATATAGGAGTTAATACAAGCATTGAGCTAAAATCATGAAAAATGGGCAAGTTAGAACTCATTTTGGCCATTTTGAACCGTAAACTCTAAATGAACCTTGTGAAATTGCTTTTTTTAGGTTGTTTCAAGCCATAATATTCATAAATAAGTATCTTAGGTGTAATATAGGAGTTAAATCAAGCATTGAGCTAAAATCATGAAAATGGCAAGTTAGAACTCATTTAGGAATTTCGAGCCGTAAATACTCTAAATGAACCTAAAACTTGTGAAATTGCTTTTTTAGGTTGTTTCAAGCCATAAATATTCATAACTAAGTATCTTAGGTGTAATATAGAGTTAAATCAAGCATTGAGCTAAAATCATGAAAAATGGGCAAGTTAGAACTCATTTTGGCCATTTTGAACCGTAAACACTCTAAATGAACCTAAAACTTGTGAAATTGCTTTTTTTAGGTTGTTTCAAGCCATAAATATTCATAACTAAGTATCTTAGGTGTAATATAGGAGTTAAATCAAGCATTGAGCTAAAATCATGAAAAATGGGCAAGTTAGAACTCATTTTGGCCATTTTGAGCCGTAAACACTCTAAATGAACCTAAAACTTGTGAAATTGCTTTTTTTAGGTTGTTTCAAGCCATAAATATTCATAACTAAGTATCTTAGGTGTAATATAGGAGTTAATACAAGCATTGAGCTAAAATCATGAAAAATGGGCAAGTTAGAACTCATTTTGGCCATTTTGAACCGTAAACACTCTAAATGAACCTAAAACTTGTGAAATTGCTTTTTTTAGGTTGTTTCAAGCCATAAATATTCATAACTAAGTATCTTAGGTGTAATATAGGAGTTAAATCAAGCATTGAGCTAAAATCATGAAAAATGGCAAGTTAGAACTCATTTAGGACATTTCGAGCCGTAAATACTCTAAATGAACCTAAAACTTGTGAAATTGCTTTTTTTAGGTTGTTTCAAGCCATAAATATTCATAACTAAGTATCTTAGGTGTAATATAGGAGTTAATACAAGCATTGAGCTAAAATCATGAAAAATGGGCAAGTTAGAACTCATTTTGGCCATTTTGAACCGTAAACACTCTAAATGAACCTAAAACTTGTGAAATTGCTTTTTTTAGGTTGTTTCAAGCCATAAATATTCATAACTAAGTATCTTAGGTGTAATATAGGAGTTAAATCAAGCATTGAGCTAAAATCATGAAAAATGGGCAAGTTAGAACTCATTTAGACATTTTGAGCCGTAAACACTCTAAATGAACCTAAAACTTGTGAAATTGCTTTTTTTAGGTTGTTTCAAGCCATAAATATTCATAACTAAGTATCTTAGGTGTAATATAGGAGTTAAATCAAGCATTGAGCTAAAATCATGAAAAATGGGCAAGTTAGAACTCATTTTGGCCATTTTGAACCGTAAACACTCTAAATGAACCTAAAACTTGTGAAATTGCTTTTTTTAGGTTGTTTCAAGCCATAAATATTCATAACTAAGTATCTTAGGTGTAATATAGGAGTTAATACAAGCATTGAGCTAAAATCATGAAAAATGGGCAAGTTAGAACTCATTTTGGCCATTTTGAACCGTAAACACTCTAAATGAACCTAAAACTTGTGAAATTGCTTTTTTTAGGTTGTTTCAAGCCATAAATATTCATAACTAAGTATCTTAGGTGTAATATAGGAGTTAAATCAAGCATTGAGCTAAAATCATGAAAAATGGGCAAGTTAGAACTCATTTAGGACATTTCGAGCCGTAAATACTCTAAATGAACCTAAAACTTGTGAAATTGCTTTTTTTAGGTTGTTTCAAGCCATAAATATTCATAACTAAGTATCTTAGGTGTAATATAGGAGTTAATACAAGCATTGAGCTAAAATCATGAAAAATGGGCAAGTTAGAACTCATTTTGGCCATTTTGAACCGTAAACACTCTAAATGAACCTAAAACTTGTGAAATTGCTTTTTTTAGGTTGTTTCAAGCCATAAATATTCATAAATAAGTATCTTAGGTGTAATATAGGAGTTAAATCAAGCATTGAGCTAAAATCATGAAAAATGGGCAAGTTAGAACTCATTTTGGCCATTTTGAACCGTAAACACTCTAAATGAACCTAAAACTTGTGAAATTGCTTTTTTTAGGTTGTTTCAAGCCATAAATATTCATAACTAAGTATCTTAGGTGTAATATAGGAGTTAAATCAAGCATTGAGCTAAAATCATGAAAAATGGGCAAGTTAGAACTCATTTTGGCCATTTTGAACCGTAAACACTCTAAATGAACCTAAAACTTGTGAAATTGCTTTTTTTAGGTTGTTTCAAGCCATAAATATTCATAACTAAGTATCTTAGGTGTAATATAGGAGTTAAATCAAGCATTGAGCTAAAATCATGAAAAATGGGCAAGTTAGAACTCATTTTGGCCATTTTGAACCGTAAACACTCTAAATGAACCTAAAACTTGTGAAATTGCTTTTTTAGGTTGTTTCAAGCCATAAATATTCATAACTAAGTATCTTAGGTGTAATATAGGAGTTAAATCAAGCATTGAGCTAAAATCATGAAAAATGGGCAAGTTAGAACTCATTTTGGCCATTTTGAACCGTAAACACTCTAAATGAACCTAAAACTTGTGAAATTGCTTTTTTTAGGTTGTTTCAAGCCATAAATATTCATAACTAAGTATCTTAGGTGTAATATAGGAGTTAATACAAGCATTGAGCTAAAATCATGAAAAATGGGCAAGTTAGAACTCATTTTGGCCATTTTGAACCGTAAACACTCTAAATGAACCTAAAACTTGTGAAATTGCTTTTTTTAGGTTGTTTCAAGCCATAAATATTCATAACTAAGTATCTTAGGTGTAATATAGGAGTTAAATCAAGCATTGAGCTAAAATCATGAAAAATGGGCAAGTTAGAACTCATTTAGGACATTTCGAGCCGTAAATACTCTAAATGAACCTAAAACTTGTGAAATTGCTTTTTTTAGGTTGTTTCAAGCCATAAATATTCATAACTAAGTATCTTAGGTGTAATATAGGAGTTAAATCAAGCATTGAGCTAAAATCATGAAAAATGGGCAAGTTAGAACTCATTTTGGCCATTTTGAACCGTAAACACTCTAAATGAACCTAAAACTTGTGAAATTGCTTTTTTTAGGTTGTTTCAAGCCATAAATATTCATAACTAAGTATCTTAGGTGTAATATAGGAGTTAAATCAAGCATTGAGCTAAAATCATGAAAAATGGGCAAGTTAGAACTCATTTAGGACATTTCGAGCCGTAAATACTCTAAATGAACCTAAAACTTGTGAAATTGCTTTTTTTAGGTTGTTTCAAGCCATAAATATTCATAACTAAGTATCTTAGGTGTAATATAGGAGTTAATACAAGCATTGAGCTAAAATCATGAAAAATGGGCAAGTTAGAACTCATTTTGGCCATTTTGAACCGTAAACACTCTAAATGAACCTAAAACTTGTGAAATTGCTTTTTTTAGGTTGTTTCAAGCCATAAATATTCATAACTAAGTATCTTAGGTGTAATATAGGAGTTAAATCAAGCATTGAGCTAAAATCATGAAAAATGGGCAAGTTAGAACTCATTTAGGACATTTTGAACCGTAAACACTCTAAATGAACCTAAAACTTGTGAAATTGCTTTTTTTAGGTTGTTTCAAGCCATAAATATTCATAACTAAGTATCTTAGGTGTAATATAGGAGTTAAATCAAGCATTGAGCTAAAATCATGAAAAATGGGCAAGTTAGAACTCATTTTGGCCATTTTGAACCGTAAACACTCTAAATGAACCTAAAACTTGTGAAATTGCTTTTTTTAGGTTGTTTCAAGCCATAAATATTCATAACTAAGTATCTTAGGTGTAATATAGGAGTTAATACAAGCATTGAGCTAAAATCATGAAAAATGGGCAAGTTAGAACTCATTTTGGCCATTTTGAACCGTAAACACTCTAAATGAACCTAAAACTTGTGAAATTGCTTTTTTTAGGTTGTTTCAAGCCATAAATATTCATAACTAAGTATCTTAGGTGTAATATAGGAGTTAAATCAAGCATTGAGCTAAAATCATGAAAAATGGGCAAGTTAGAACTCATTTTGGCCATTTTGAACCGTAAACACTCTAAATGAACCTAAAACTTGTGAAATTGCTTTTTTTAGGTTGTTTCAAGCCATAAATATTCATAACTAAGTATCTTAGGTGTAATATAGGAGTTAATACAAGCATTGAGCTAAAATCATGAAAAATGGGCAAGTTAGAACTCATTTTGGCCATTTTGAACCGTAAACACTCTAAATGAACCTAAAACTTGTGAAATTGCTTTTTTTAGGTTGTTTCAAGCCATAAATATTCATAACTAAGTATCTTAGGTGTAATATAGGAGTTAAATCAAGCATTGAGCTAAAATCATGAAAAATGGGCAAGTTAGAACTCATTTAGGACATTTCGAGCCGTAAATACTCTAAATGAACCTAAAACTTGTGAAATTGCTTTTTTTAGGTTGTTTCAAGCCATAAATATTCATAACTAAGTATCTTAGGTGTAATATAGGAGTTAAATCAAGCATTGAGCTAAAATCATGAAAAATGGGCAAGTTAGAACTCATTTTGGCCATTTTGAACCGTAAACACTCTAAATGAACCTAAAACTTGTGAAATTGCTTTTTTTAGGTTGTTTCAAGCCATAAATATTCATAACTAAGTATCTTAGGTGTAATATAGGAGTTAAATCAAGCATTGAGCTAAAATCATGAAAAATGGGCAAGTTAGAACTCATTTTGGCATTTTGAAGCCGTAAATACTCTAAATGAACCTAAAACTTGTGAAATTGCTTTTTTTAGGTTGTTTCAAGCCATAAATATTCATAACTAAGTATCTTAGGTGTAATATAGGAGTTAAATCAAGCATTGAGCTAAAATCATGAAAAATGGGCAAGTTAGAACTCATTTTGGCCATTTTGAACCGTAAACACTCTAAATGAACCTAAAACTTGTGAAATTGCTTTTTTTAGGTTGTTTCAAGCCATAAATATTCATAACTAAGTATCTTAGGTGTAATATAGGAGTTAAATCAAGCATTGAGCTAAAATCATGAAAAATGGGCAAGTTAGAACTCATTTAGGACATTTCGAGCCGTAAATACTCTAAATGAACCTAAAACTTGTGAAATTGCTTTTTTTAGGTTGTTTCAAGCCATAAATATTCATAACTAAGTATCTTAGGTGTAATATAGGAGTTAATACAAGCATTGAGCTAAAATCATGAAAAATGGGCAAGTTAGAACTCATTTTGGCCATTTTGAACCGTAAACACTCTAAATGAACCTAAAACTTGTGAAATTGCTTTTTTTAGGTTGTTTCAAGCCATAAATATTCATAACTAAGTATCTTAGGTGTAATATAGGAGTTAAATCAAGCATTGAGCTAAAATCATGAAAAATGGGCAAGTTAGAACTCATTTAGGACATTTTGAACCGTAAACACTCTAAATGAACCTAAAACTTGTGAAATTGCTTTTTTTAGGTTGTTTCAAGCCATAAATATTCATAACTAAGTATCTTAGGTGTAATATAGGAGTTAAATCAAGCATTGAGCTAAAATCATGAAAAATGGGCAAGTTAGAACTCATTTTGGCCATTTTGAACCGTAAACACTCTAAATGAACCTAAAACTTGTGAAATTGCTTTTTTTAGGTTGTTTCAAGCCATAAATATTCATAACTAAGTATCTTAGGTGTAATATAGGAGTTAAATCAAGCATTGAGCTAAAATCATGAAAAATGGGCAAGTTAGAACTCATTTTGGCCATTTTGAACCGTAAACACTCTAAATGAACCTAAAACTTGTGAAATTGCTTTTTTTAGGTTGTTTCAAGCCATAAATATTCATAACTAAGTATCTTAGGTGTAATATAGGAGTTAATCAAGCATTGAGCTAAAATCATGAAAAATGGGCAAGTTAGAACTCATTTTGGCCATTTTGAGCCGTAAACACTCTAAATGAACCTAAAACTTGTGAAATTGCTTTTTTTAGGTTGTTTCAAGCCATAAATATTCATAACTAAGTATCTTAGGTGTAATATAGGAGTTAAATCAAGCATTGAGCTAAAATCATGAAAAATGGGCAAGTTAGAACTCATTTTGGCCATTTTGAACCGTAAACACTCTAAATGAACCTAAAACTTGTGAAATTGCTTTTTTTAGGTTGTTTCAAGCCATAAATATTCATAACTAAGTATCTTAGGTGTAATATAGGAGTTAAATCAAGCATTGAGCTAAAATCATGAAAAATGGGCAAGTTAGAACTCATTTTGGCCATTTTGAACCGTAAACACTCTAAATGAACCTAAAACTTGTGAAATTGCTTTTTTTAGGTTGTTTCAAGCCATAAATATTCATAACTAAGTATCTTAGGTGTAATATAGGAGTTAAATCAAGCATTGAGCTAAAATCATGAAAAATGGGCAAGTTAGAACTCATTTAGGACATTTCGAGCCGTAAATACTCTAAATGAACCTAAAACTTGTGAAATTGCTTTTTTTAGGTTGTTTCAAGCCATAAATATTCATAACTAAGTATCTTAGGTGTAATATAGGAGTTAAATCAAGCATTGAGCTAAAATCATGAAAAATGGGCAAGTTAGAACTCATTTTGGCCATTTTGAACCGTAAACACTCTAAATGAACCTAAAACTTGTGAAATTGCTTTTTTTAGGTTGTTTCAAGCCATAAATATTCATAACTAAGTATCTTAGGTGTAATATAGGAGTTAAATCAAGCATTGAGCTAAAATCATGAAAAATGGGCAAGTTAGAACTCATTTAGGACATTTCGAGCCGTAAATACTCTAAATGAACCTAAAACTTGTGAAATTGCTTTTTTTAGGTTGTTTCAAGCCATAAATATTCATAACTAAGTATCTTAGGTGTAATATAGGAGTTAAATCAAGCATTGAGCTAAAATCATGAAAAATGGGCAAGTTAGAACTCATTTTGGCCATTTTGAACCGTAAACACTCTAAATGAACCTAAAACTTGTGAAATTGCTTTTTTTAGGTTGTTTCAAGCCATAAATATTCATAACTAAGTATCTTAGGTGTAATATAGGAGTTAAATCAAGCATTGAGCTAAAATCATGAAAAATGGGCAAGTTAGAACTCATTTGGCATTTTGAACCGTAAAACTCTAAATGAACCTAAAACTTGTGAAATTGCTTTTTTTAGGTTGTTTCAAGCCATAAATATTCATAACTAAGTATCTTAGGTGTAATATAGGAGTTAAATCAAGCATTGAGCTAAAATCATGAAAAATGGGCAAGTTAGAACTCATTTTGGCCATTTTGAACCGTAAACACTCTAAATGAACCTAAAACTTGTGAAATTGCTTTTTTTAGGTTGTTTCAAGCCATAAATATTCATAACTAAGTATCTTAGGTGTAATATAGGAGTTAAATCAAGCATTGAGCTAAAATCATGAAAAATGGGCAAGTTAGAACTCATTTAGACATTTCGAGCCGTAAATACTCTAAATGAACCTAAAACTTGTGAAATTGCTTTTTTTAGGTTGTTTCAAGCCATAAATATTCATAACTAAGTATCTTAGGTGTAATATAGGAGTTAATACAAGCATTGAGCTAAAATCATGAAAAATGGGCAAGTTAGAACTCATTTTGGCCATTTTGAACCGTAAACACTCTAAATGAACCTAAAACTTGTGAAATTGCTTTTTTTAGGTTGTTTCAAGCCATAAATATTCATAACTAAGTATCTTAGGTGTAATATAGGAGTTAAATCAAGCATTGAGCTAAAATCATGAAAAATGGGCAAGTTAGAACTCATTTAGGACATTTCGAGCCGTAAATACTCTAAATGAACCTAAAACTTGTGAAATTGCTTTTTTTAGGTTGTTTCAAGCCATAAATATTCATAACTAAGTATCTTAGGTGTAATATAGGAGTTAAATCAAGCATTGAGCTAAAATCATGAAAAATGGGCAAGTTAGAACTCATTTTGGCCATTTTGAACCGTAAACACTCTAAATGAACCTAAAACTTGTGAAATTGCTTTTTTTAGGTTGTTTCAAGCCATAAATATTCATAACTAAGTATCTTAGGTGTAATATAGGAGTTAAATCAAGCATTGAGCTAAAATCATGAAAAATGGGCAAGTTAGAACTCATTTAGGACATTTCGAGCCGTAAATACTCTAAATGAACCTAAAACTTGTGAAATTGCTTTTTTTAGGTTGTTTCAAGCCATAAATATTCATAACTAAGTATCTTAGGTGTAATATAGGAGTTAATATCAAGCATTGAGCTAAAATCATGAAAAATGGGCAAGTTAGAACTCATTTTGGCCATTTTGAACCGTAAACACTCTAAATGAACCTAAAACTTGTGAAATTGCTTTTTTTAGGTTGTTTCAAGCCATAAATATTCATAACTAAGTATCTTAGGTGTAATATAGGAGTTAAATCAAGCATTGAGCTAAAATCATGAAAAATGGGCAAGTTAGAACTCATTTAGGACATTTCGAGCCGTAAACACTCTAAATGAACCTAAAACTTGTGAAATTGCTTTTTTTAGGTTGTTTCAAGCCATAAATATTCATAACTAAGTATCTTAGGTGTAATATAGGAGTTAATATCAAGCATTGAGCTAAAATCATGAAAAATGGGCAAGTTAGAACTCATTTTGGCCATTTTGAACCGTAAACACTCTAAATGAACCTAAAACTTGTGAAATTGCTTTTTTTAGGTTGTTTCAAGCCATAAATATTCATAACTAAGTATCTTAGGTGTAATATAGGAGTTAAATCAAGCATTGAGCTAAAATCATGAAAAATGGGCAAGTTAGAACTCATTTTGGCCATTTTGAACCGTAAACACTCTAAATGAACCTAAAACTTGTGAAATTGCTTTTTTTAGGTTGTTTCAAGCCATAAATATTCATAACTAAGTATCTTAGGTGTAATATAGGAGTTAAATCAAGCATTGAGCTAAAATCATGAAAAATGGGCAAGTTAGAACTCATTTAGGACATTTCGAGCCGTAAATACTCTAAATGAACCTAAAACTTGTGAAATTGCTTTTTTTAGGTTGTTTCAAGCCATAAATATTCATAACTAAGTATCTTAGGTGTAATATAGGAGTTAAATCAAGCATTGAGCTAAAATCATGAAAAATGGGCAAGTTAGAACTCATTTTGGCCATTTTGAACCGTAAACACTCTAAATGAACCTAAAACTTGTGAAATTGCTTTTTTTAGGTTGTTTCAAGCCATAAATATTCATAACTAAGTATCTTAGGTGTAATATAGGAGTTAAATCAAGCATTGAGCTAAAATCATGAAAAATGGGCAAGTTAGAACTCATTTTGGCCATTTTGAGCCGTAAATACTCTAAATGAACCTAAAACTTGTGAAATTGCTTTTTTTAGGTTGTTTCAAGCCATAAATATTCATAACTAAGTATCTTAGGTGTAATATAGGAGTTAAATCAAGCATTGAGCTAAAATCATGAAAAATGGGCAAGTTAGAACTCATTTGGCCATTTCGAGCCGTAAATACTCTAAATGAACCTAAAACTTGTGAAATTGCTTTTTTTAGGTTGTTTCAAGCCATAAATATTCATAACTAAGTATCTTAGGTGTAATATAGGAGTTAAATCAAGCATTGAGCTAAAATCATGAAAAATGGGCAAGTTAGAACTCATTTTGGCCATTTTGAACCGTAAACACTCTAAATGAACCTAAAACTTGTGAAATTGCTTTTTTTAGGTTGTTTCAAGCCATAAATATTCATAACTAAGTATCTTAGGTGTAATATAGGAGTTAAATCAAGCATTGAGCTAAAATCATGAAAAATGGGCAAGTTAGAACTCATTTTGGCCATTTCGAGCCGTAAATACTCTAAATGAACCTAAAACTTGTGAAATTGCTTTTTTTAGGTTGTTTCAAGCCATAAATATTCATAACTAAGTATCTTAGGTGTAATATAGGAGTTAAATCAAGCATTGAGCTAAAATCATGAAAAATGGGCAAGTTAGAACTCATTTTGGCCATTTTGAGCCGTAAATACTCTAAATGAACCTAAAACTTGTGAAATTGCTTTTTTTAGGTTGTTTCAAGCCATAAATATTCATAACTAAGTATCTTAGGTGTAATATAGGAGTTAAATCAAGCATTGAGCTAAAATCATGAAAAATGGGCAAGTTAGAACTCATTTTGGCCATTTTGAACCGTAAACACTCTAAATGAACCTAAAACTTGTGAAATTGCTTTTTTTAGGTTGTTTCAAGCCATAAATATTCATAACTAAGTATCTTAGGTGTAATATAGGAGTTAAATCAAGCATTGAGCTAAAATCATGAAAAATGGGCAAGTTAGAACTCATTTAGGACATTTCGAGCCGTAAATACTCTAAATGAACCTAAAACTTGTGAAATTGCTTTTTTTAGGTTGTTTCAAGCCATAAATATTCATAACTAAGTATCTTAGGTGTAATATAGGAGTTAAATCAAGCATTGAGCTAAAATCATGAAAAATGGGCAAGTTAGAACTCATTTTGGCCATTTTGAACCGTAAACACTCTAAATGAACCTAAAACTTGTGAAATTGCTTTTTTTAGGTTGTTTCAAGCCATAAATATTCATAACTAAGTATCTTAGGTGTAATATAGGAGTTAAATCAAGCATTGAGCTAAAATCATGAAAAATGGGCAAGTTAGAACTCATTTAGGCATTTTGAGCCGTAAATACTCTAAATGAACCTAAAACTTGTGAAATTGCTTTTTTTAGGTTGTTTCAAGCCATAAATATTCATAACTAAGTATCTTAGGTGTAATATAGGAGTTAAATCAAGCATTGAGCTAAAATCATGAAAAATGGGCAAGTTAGAACTCATTTTGGCATTTCGAGCCGTAAATACTCTAAATGAACCTAAAACTTGTGAAATTGCTTTTTTTAGGTTGTTTCAAGCCATAAATATTCATAACTAAGTATCTTAGGTGTAATATAGGAGTTAATCAAGCATTGAGCTAAAATCATGAAAAATGGGCAAGTTAGAACTCATTTTGGCCATTTTGAACCGTAAACACTCTAAATGAACCTAAAACTTGTGAAATTGCTTTTTTTAGGTTGTTTCAAGCCATAAATATTCATAACTAAGTATCTTAGGTGTAATATAGGAGTTAAATCAAGCATTGAGCTAAAATCATGAAAAATGGGCAAGTTAGAACTCATTTTGGCCATTTTGAACCGTAAACACTCTAAATGAACCTAAAACTTGTGAAATTGCTTTTTTTAGGTTGTTTCAAGCCATAAATATTCATAACTAAGTATCTTAGGTGTAATATAGGAGTTAAATCAAGCATTGAGCTAAAATCATGAAAAATGGGCAAGTTAGAACTCATTTTGGCCATTTTGAACCGTAAATACTCTAAATGAACCTAAAACTTGTGAAATTGCTTTTTTTAGGTTGTTTCAAGCCATAAATATTCATAACTAAGTATCTTAGGTGTAATATAGGAGTTAAATCAAGCATTGAGCTAAAATCATGAAAAATGGGCAAGTTAGAACTCATTTAGGACATTTCGAGCCGTAAATACTCTAAATGAACCTAAAACTTGTGAAATTGCTTTTTTTAGGTTGTTTCAAGCCATAAATATTCATAACTAAGTATCTTAGGTGTAATATAGGAGTTAAATCAAGCATTGAGCTAAAATCATGAAAAATGGGCAAGTTAGAACTCATTTTGGCCATTTTGAACCGTAAACACTCTAAATGAACCTAAAACTTGTGAAATTGCTTTTTTTAGGTTGTTTCAAGCCATAAATATTCATAAACTAAGTATCTTAGGTGTAATATAGGAGTTAAATCAAGCATTGAGCTAAAATCATGAAAAATGGGCAAGTTAGAACTCATTTGGCCATTTTGAACCGTAAACACTCTAAATGAACCTAAAACTTGTGAAATTGCTTTTTTTAGGTTGTTTCAAGCCATAAATATTCATAACTAAGTATCTTAGGTGTAATATAGGAGTTAAATCAAGCATTGAGCTAAAATCATGAAAAATGGGCAAGTTAGAACTCATTTTGGCCATTTCGAACCGTAAACACTCTAAATGAACCTAAAACTTGTGAAATTGCTTTTTTTAGGTTGTTTCAAGCCATAAATATTCATAACTAAGTATCTTAGGTGTAATATAGGAGTTAATCAAGCATTGAGCTAAAATCATGAAAAATGGGCAAGTTAGAACTCATTTAGGACATTTCGAGCCGTAAATACTCTAAATGAACCTAAAACTTGTGAAATTGCTTTTTTTAGGTTGTTTCAAGCCATAAATATTCATAACTAAGTATCTTAGGTGTAATATAGGAGTTAAATCAAGCATTGAGCTAAAATCATGAAAAATGGGCAAGTTAGAACTCATTTTGGCCATTTTGAACCGTAAACACTCTAAATGAACCTAAAACTTGTGAAATTGCTTTTTTTAGGTTGTTTCAAGCCATAAATATTCATAACTAAGTATCTTAGGTGTAATATAGGAGTTAAATCAAGCATTGAGCTAAAATCATGAAAAATGGCAAGTTAGAACTCATTTTGGCCATTTTGAACCGTAAACACTCTAAATGAACCTAAAACTTGTGAAATTGCTTTTTTTAGGTTGTTTCAAGCCATAAATATTCATAACTAAGTATCTTAGGTGTAATATAGGAGTTAAATCAAGCATTGAGCTAAAATCATGAAAAATGGCAAGTTAGAACTCATTTGGCCATTTGAACCGTAAACACTCTAAATGAACCTAAAACTTGTGAAATTGCTTTTTTAGGTTGTTTCAAGCCATAAATATTCATAACTAAGTATCTTAGGTGTAATATAGGAGTTAAATCAAGCATTGAGCTAAAATCATGAAAAATGGGCAAGTTAGAACTCATTTTGGCCATTTTGAACCGTAAACACTCTAATGAACCTAAAACTTGTGAAATTGCTTTTTTTAGGTTGTTTCAAGCCATAAATATTAAACTAAGTATCTTAGTGTATAGGAGTTAAATAAGCATTGAGCTAAAATCATGAAAAATGGGCAAGTTAGAACTCATTTAGGACATTTCGAGCCGTAAAACTCTAAATGAACCTAAAACTTGTGAAATTGCTTTTTTTAGGTTGTTTCAAGCCATAAATATTCATAACTAAGTATCTTAGGTGTAATATAGGAGTTAATCAAGCATTGAGCTAAAATCATGAAAAATGGGCAAGTTAGAACTCATTTTGGCCATTTTGAACCGTAAACACTCTAAATGAACCTAAAACTTGTGAAATTGCTTTTTTTAGGTTGTTTCAAGCCATAAATATTCATAACTAAGTATCTTAGGTGTAATATAGGAGTTAAATCAAGCATTGAGCTAAAATCATGAATAATGGGCAAGTTAGAACTCATTTAGGACATTTCGAGCCGTAAATACTCTAAATGAACCTAAAACTTGTGAAATTGCTTTTTTTAGGTTGTTTCAAGCCATAAATATTCATAAATAAGTATCTTAGGTGTAATATAGGAGTTAAATCAAGCATTGAGCTAAAATCATGAAAAATGGGCAAGTTAGAACTCATTTTGGCCATTTTGAACCGTAAACACTCTAAATGAACCTAAAACTTGTGAAATTGCTTTTTTTAGGTTGTTTCAAGCCATAAATATTCATAACTAAGTATCTTAGGTGTAATATAGGAGTTAAATCAAGCATTGAGCTAAAATCATGAAAAATGGGCAAGTTAGAACTCATTTTGGCCATTTTGAACCGTAAACACTCTAAATGAACCTAAAACTTGTGAAATTGCTTTTTTTAGGTTGTTTCAAGCCATAAATATTCATAACTAAGTATCTTAGGTGTAATATAGGAGTTAAATCAAGCATTGAGCTAAAATCATGAAAAATGGGCAAGTTAGAACTCATTTAGGCATTTTCGAGCCGTAAATACTCTAAATGAACCTAAAACTTGTGAAATTGCTTTTTTTAGGTTGTTTCAAGCCATAAATATTCATAACTAAGTATCTTAGGTGTAATATAGGAGTTAATCAAGCATTGAGCTAAAATCATGAAAAATGGGCAAGTTAGAACTCATTTTGGCCATTTTGAACCGTAAACACTCTAAATGAACCTAAAACTTGTGAAATTGCTTTTTTTAGGTTGTTTCAAGCCATAAATATTCATAACTAAGTATCTTAGGTGTAATATAGGAGTTAAATCAAGCATTGAGCTAAAATCATGAAAAATGGGCAAGTTAGAACTCATTTTGGCCATTTTGAACCGTAAACACTCTAAATGAACCTAAAACTTGTGAAATTGCTTTTTTTAGGTTGTTTCAAGCCATAAATATTCATAACTAAGTATCTTAGGTGTAATATAGGAGTTAAATCAAGCATTGAGCTAAAATCATGAAAAATGGGCAAGTTAGAACTCATTTAGGCATTTCGAGCCGTAAATACTCTAAATGAACCTAAAACTTGTGAAATTGCTTTTTTTAGGTTGTTTCAAGCCATAAATATTCATAACTAAGTATCTTAGGTGTAATATAGGAGTTAAATCAAGCATTGAGCTAAAATCATGAAAAATGGGCAAGTTAGAACTCATTTTGGCCATTTTGAACCGTAAACACTCTAAATGAACCTAAAACTTGTGAAATTGCTTTTTTTAGGTTGTTTCAAGCCATAAATATTCATAACTAAGTATCTTAGGTGTAATATAGGAGTTAAATCAAGCATTGAGCTAAAATCATGAAAAATGGCAAGTTAGAACTCATTTAGGCCATTTTGAACCGTAAACACTCTAAATGAACCTAAAACTTGTGAAATTGCTTTTTTTAGGTTGTTTCAAGCCATAAATATTCATAACTAAGTATCTTAGGTGTAATATAGGAGTTAAATCAAGCATTGAGCTAAAATCATGAAAAATGGGCAAGTTAGAACTCATTTTGGCCATTTTGAACCGTAAACACTCTAAATGAACCTAAAACTTGTGAAATTGCTTTTTTTAGGTTGTTTCAAGCCATAAATATTCATAACTAAGTATCTTAGGTGTAATATAGGAGTTAAATCAAGCATTGAGCTAAAATCATGAAAAATGGGCAAGTTAGAACTCATTTTGGCCATTTTGAACCGTAAACACTCTAAATGAACCTAAAACTTGTGAAATTGCTTTTTTTAGGTTGTTTCAAGCCATAAATATTCATAACTAAGTATCTTAGGTGTAATATAGGAGTTAATCAAGCATTGAGCTAAAATCATGAAAAATGGGCAAGTTAGAACTCATTTTGGCCATTTTGAACCGTAAACACTCTAAATGAACCTAAAACTTGTGAAATTGCTTTTTTTTAGGTTGTTTCAAGCCATAAATATTCATAACTAAGTATCTTAGGTGTAATATAGGAGTTAAATCAAGCATTGAGCTAAAATCATGAAAAATGGGCAAGTTAGAACTCATTTTGGCCATTTTGAACCGTAAACACTCTAAATGAACCTAAAACTTGTGAAATTGCTTTTTTTAGGTTGTTTCAAGCCATAAATATTCATAACTAAGTATCTTAGGTGTAATATAGGAGTTAAATCAAGCATTGAGCTAAAATCATGAAAAATGGGCAAGTTAGAACTCATTTAGGACATTTCGAGCCGTAAATACTCTAAATGAACCTAAAACTTGTGAAATTGCTTTTTTTAGGTTGTTTCAAGCCATAAATATTCATAACTAAGTATCTTAGGTGTAATATAGGAGTTAATACAAGCATTGAGCTAAAATCATGAAAAATGGGCAAGTTAGAACTCATTTTGGCCATTTTGAACCGTAAACACTCTAAATGAACCTAAAACTTGTGAAATTGCTTTTTTTAGGTTGTTTCAAGCCATAAATATTCATAACTAAGTATCTTAGGTGTAATATAGGAGTTAAATCAAGCATTGAGCTAAAATCATGAAAAATGGGCAAGTTAGAACTCATTTAGGACATTTCGAGCCGTAAATACTCTAAATGAACCTAAAACTTGTGAAATTGCTTTTTTTAGGTTGTTTCAAGCCATAAATATTCATAACTAAGTATCTTAGGTGTAATATAGGAGTTAATACAAGCATTGAGCTAAAATCATGAAAAATGGGCAAGTTAGAACTCATTTTGGCCATTTTGAACCGTAAACACTCTAAATGAACCTAAAACTTGTGAAATTGCTTTTTTTAGGTTGTTTCAAGCCATAAATATTCATAACTAAGTATCTTAGGTGTAATATAGGAGTTAAATCAAGCATTGAGCTAAAATCATGAAAAATGGGCAAGTTAGAACTCATTTAGGACATTTCGAGCCGTAAATACTCTAAATGAACCTAAAACTTGTGAAATTGCTTTTTTTAGGTTGTTTCAAGCCATAAATATTCATAACTAAGTATCTTAGGTGTAATATAGGAGTTAATACAAGCATTGAGCTAAAATCATGAAAAATGGGCAAGTTAGAACTCATTTTGGCCATTTTGAACCGTAAACACTCTAAATGAACCTAAAACTTGTGAAATTGCTTTTTTTAGGTTGTTTCAAGCCATAAATATTCATAACTAAGTATCTTAGGTGTAATATAGGAGTTAAATCAAGCATTGAGCTAAAATCATGAAAAATGGGCAAGTTAGAACTCATTTTGGCCATTTTGAACCGTAAATACTCTAAATGAACCTAAAACTTGTGAAATTGCTTTTTTTAGGTTGTTTCAAGCCATAAATATTCATAACTAAGTATCTTAGGTGTAATATAGGAGTTAAATCAAGCATTGAGCTAAAATCATGAAAAATGCGCAAGTTAGAACTCATTTAGGACATTTCGAGCCGTAAATACTCTAAATGAACCTAAAACTTGTGAAATTGCTTTTTTTAGGTTGTTTCAAGCCATAAATATTCATAACTAAGTATCTTAGGTGTAATATAGGAGTTAAATCAAGCATTGAGCTAAAATCATGAAAAATGGGCAAGTTAGAACTCATTTGGCCATTTTGAACCGTAAACACTCTAAATGAACCTAAAACTTGTGAAATTGCTTTTTTAGGTTGTTTCAAGCCATAAATATTCATAACTAAGTATCTTAGGTGTAATATAGGAGTTAAATCAAGCATTGAGCTAAAATCATGAATAATGGCAAGTTAGAACTCATTTAGACATTTCGAGCCGTAAATACTCTAAATGAACCTAAAACTTGTGAAATTGCTTTTTTTAGGTTGTTTCAAGCCATAAATATTCATAACTAAGTATCTTAGGTGTAATATAGGAGTTAAATCAAGCATTGAGCTAAAATCATGAAAAATGGGCAAGTTAGAACTCATTTTGGCCATTTTGAACCGTAAACACTCTAAATGAACCTAAAACTTGTGAAATTGCTTTTTTTAGGTTGTTTCAAGCCATAAATATTCATAACTAAGTATCTTAGGTGTAATATAGGAGTTAAATCAAGCATTGAGCTAAAATCATGAAAAATGGGCAAGTTAGAACTCATTTTGGCCATTTTGAACCGTAAACACTCTAAATGAACCTAAAACTTGTGAAATTGCTTTTTTTAGGTTGTTTCAAGCCATAAATATTCATAACTAAGTATCTTAGGTGTAATATAGGAGTTAAATCAAGCATTGAGCTAAAATCATGAAAAATGGGCAAGTTAGAACTCATTTAGGACATTTCGAGCCGTAAATACTCTAAATGAACCTAAAACTTGTGAAATTGCTTTTTTTAGGTTGTTTCAAGCCATAAATATTCATAACTAAGTATCTTAGGTGTAATATAGGAGTTAAATCAAGCATTGAGCTAAAATCATGAAAAATGGGCAAGTTAGAACTCATTTTGGCCATTTTGAACCGTAAACACTCTAAATGAACCTAAAACTTGTGAAATTGCTTTTTTTAGGTTGTTTCAAGCCATAAATATTCATAACTAAGTATCTTAGGTGTAATATAGGAGTTAAATCAAGCATTGAGCTAAAATCATGAAAAATGGGCAAGTTAGAACTCATTTTGGCCATTTTGAACCGTAAACACTCTAAATGAACCTAAAACTTGTGAAATTGCTTTTTTTAGGTTGTTTCAAGCCATAAATATTCATAAATAAGTATCTTAGGTGTAATATAGGAGTTAAATCAAGCATTGAGCTAAAATCATGAAAAATGGGCAAGTTAGAACTCATTTTGGCCATTTTGAACCGTAAACACTCTAAATGAACCTAAAACTTGTGAAATTGCTTTTTTTAGGTTGTTTCAAGCCATAAATATTCATAACTAAGTATCTTAGGTGTAATATAGGAGTTAAATCAAGCATTGAGCTAAAATCATGAAAAATGGGCAAGTTAGAACTCATTTGGCCATTTTGAACCGTAAACACTCTAAATGAACCTAAAACTTGTGAAATTGCTTTTTTTAGGTTGTTTCAAGCCATAAATATTCATAACTAAGTATCTTAGGTGTAATATAGGAGTTAATACAAGCATTGAGCTAAAATCATGAAAAATGGGCAAGTTAGAACTCATTTTGGCCATTTTGAACCGTAAACACTCTAAATGAACCTAAAACTTGTGAAATTGCTTTTTTTAGGTTGTTTCAAGCCATAAATATTCATAATAAGTATCTTAGGTGTAATATAGGAGTTAAATCAAGCATTGAGCTAAAATCATGAAAAATGGGCAAGTTAGAACTCATTTAGACATTTCGAGCCGTAAATACTCTAAATGAACCTAAAACTTGTGAAATTGCTTTTTTAGGTTGTTTCAAGCCATAAATATTCATAACTAAGTATCTTAGGTGTAATATAGGAGTTAATACAAGCATTGAGCTAAAATCATGAAAAATGGGCAAGTTAGAACTCATTTTGGCCATTTTGAACCGTAAACACTCTAAATGAACCTAAAACTTGTGAAATTGCTTTTTTTAGGTTGTTTCAAGCCATAAATATTCATAACTAAGTATCTTAGGTGTAATATAGGAGTTAAATCAAGCATTGAGCTAAAATCATGAAAAATGGGCAAGTTAGAACTCATTTTAGGACATTTCGAGCCGTAAATACTCTAAATGAACCTAAAACTTGTGAAATTGCTTTTTTTAGGTTGTTTCAAGCCATAAATATTCATAACTAAGTATCTTAGGTGTAATATAGGAGTTAATACAAGCATTGAGCTAAAATCATGAAAAATGGGCAAGTTAGAACTCATTTTGGCCATTTTGAACCGTAAACACTCTAAATGAACCTAAAACTTGTGAAATTGCTTTTTTTAGGTTGTTTCAAGCCATAAATATTCATAACTAAGTATCTTAGGTGTAATATAGGAGTTAAATCAAGCATTGAGCTAAAATCATGAATAATGGGCAAGTTAGAACTCATTTAAACATTTCGAGCCGTAAATACTCTAAATGAACCTAAAACTTGTGAAATTGCTTTTTTAGGTTGTTTCAAGCCATAAATATTCATAACTAAGTATCTTAGGTGTAATATAGGAGTTAAATCAAGCATTGAGCTAAAATCATGAAAAATGGGCAAGTTAGAACTCATTTTGGCCATTTTGAACCGTAAACACTCTAAATGAACCTAAAACTTGTGAAATTGCTTTTTTTAGGTTGTTTCAAGCCATAAATATTCATAAATAAGTATCTTAGGTGTAATATAGGAGTTAAATCAAGCATTGAGCTAAAATCATGAAAAATGGGCAAGTTAGAACTCATTTTGGCCATTTGAACCGTAAACACTCTAAATGAACCTAAAACTTGTGAAATTGCTTTTTTTAGGTTGTTTCAAGCCATAAATATTCATAACTAAGTATCTTAGGTGTAATATAGGAGTTAATACAAGCATTGAGCTAAAATCATGAAAAATGGGCAAGTTAGAACTCATTTTAGGCCATTTTCGAAGCCGTAAATACTCTAAATGAACCTAAAACTTGTGAAATTGCTTTTTTTAGGTTGTTTCAAGCCATAAATATTCATAACTAAGTATCTTAGGTGTAATATAGGAGTTAATACAAGCATTGAGCTAAAATCATGAAAAATGGGCAAGTTAGAACTCATTTTGGCCATTTTGAACCGTAAACACTCTAAATGAACCTAAAACTTGTGAAATTGCTTTTTTTAGGTTGTTTCAAGCCATAAATATTCATAACTAAGTATCTTAGGTGTAATATAGGAGTTAAATCAAGCATTGAGCTAAAATCATGAAAAATGCGCAAGTTAGAACTCATTTTAGGACATTTCGAGCCGTAAATACTCTAAATGAACCTAAAACTTGTGAAATTGCTTTTTTAGGTTGTTTCAAGCCATAAATATTCATAACTAAGTATCTTAGGTGTAATATAGGAGTTAAATCAAGCATTGAGCTAAAATCATGAAAAATGGGCAAGTTAGAACTCATTTTGGCCATTTTGAACCGTAAACACTCTAAATGAACCTAAAACTTGTGAAATTGCTTTTTTTAGGTTGTTTCAAGCCATAAATATTCATAACTAAGTATCTTAGGTGTAATATAGGAGTTAAATCAAGCATTGAGCTAAAATCATGAATAATGGGCAAGTTAGAACTCATTTAAAACATTTCGAGCCGTAAATACTCTAAATGAACCTAAAACTTGTGAAATTGCTTTTTTAGGTTGTTTCAAGCCATAAATATTCATAACTAAGTATCTTAGGTGTAATATAGGAGTTAAATCAAGCATTGAGCTAAAATCATGAAAAATGGGCAAGTTAGAACTCATTTTGGCCATTTTGAACCGTAAACACTCTAAATGAACCTAAAACTTGTGAAATTGCTTTTTTTAGGTTGTTTCAAGCCATAAATATTCATAACTAAGTATCTTAGGTGTAATATAGGAGTTAAATCAAGCATTGAGCTAAAATCATGAAAAATGGGCAAGTTAGAACTCATTTTGGCCATTTCGAACCGTAAATACTCTAAATGAACCTAAAACTTGTGAAATTGCTTTTTTTAGGTTGTTTCAAGCCATAAATATTCATAACTAAGTATTTAGGTGTAATATAGGAGTTAAATCAAGCATTGAGCTAAAATCATGAAAAATGGGCAAGTTAGAACTCATTTTGGCCATTTTGAACCGTAAACACTCTAAATGAACCTAAAACTTGTGAAATTGCTTTTTTTTAGGTTGTTTCAAGCCATAAATATTCATAACTAAGTATCTTAGGTGTAATATAGGAGTTAAATCAAGCATTGAGCTAAAATCATGAAAAATGGGCAAGTTAGAACTCATTTTGGCCATTTGAACCGTAAACACTCTAAATGAACCTAAAACTTGTGAAATTGCTTTTTTTAGGTTGTTTCAAGCCATAAATATTCATAAATAAGTATCTTAGGTGTAATATAGGAGTTAAATCAAGCATTGAGCTAAAATCATGAAAAATGGGCAAGTTAGAACTCATTTTGGCCATTTTGAACCGTAAACACTCTAAATGAACCTAAAACTTGTGAAATTGCTTTTTTTAGGTTGTTTCAAGCCATAAATATTCATAACTAAGTATCTTAGGTGTAATATAGGAGTTAAATCAAGCATTGAGCTAAAATCATGAAAAATGGGCAAGTTAGAACTCATTTTGGCCATTTCGAGCCGTAAACACTCTAAATGAACCTAAAACTTGTGAAATTGCTTTTTTAGGTTGTTTCAAGCCATAAATATTCATAACTAAGTATCTTAGGTGTAATATAGGAGTTAAATCAAGCATTGAGCTAAAATCATGAAAAATGGGCAAGTTAGAACTCATTTTGGCCATTTCGAGCCGTAAATACTCTAAATGAACCTAAAACTTGTGAAATTGCTTTTTTTAGGTTGTTTCAAGCCATAAATATTCATAACTAAGTATCTTAGGTGTAATATAGGAGTTAATCAAGCATTGAGCTAAAATCATGAAAAATGGGCAAGTTAGAACTCATTTTGGCCATTTCGAGCCGTAAACACTCTAAATGAACCTAAAACTTGTGAAATTGCTTTTTTTAGGTTGTTTCAAGCCATAAATATTCATAACTAAGTATCTTAGGTGTAATATAGGAGTTAAATCAAGCATTGAGCTAAAATCATGAAAAATGGGCAAGTTAGAACTCATTTAGGACCATTTCGAGCCGTAAACACTCTAAATGAACCTAAAACTTGTGAAATTGCTTTTTTTAGGTTGTTTCAAGCCATAAATATTCATAACTAAGTATCTTAGGTGTAATATAGGAGTTAATACAAGCATTGAGCTAAAATCATGAAAAATGGGCAAGTTAGAACTCATTTTGGCCATTTTGAACCGTAAACACTCTAAATGAACCTAAAACTTGTGAAATTGCTTTTTTTAGGTTGTTTCAAGCCATAAATATTCATAACTAAGTATCTTAGGTGTAATATAGGAGTTAAATCAAGCATTGAGCTAAAATCATGAAAAATGGGCAAGTTAGAACTCATTTTGGCCATTTTGAACCGTAAAACACTCTAAATGAACCTAAAACTTGTGAAATTGCTTTTTTTAGGTTGTTTCAAGCCATAAATATTCATAACTAAGTATCTTAGGTGTAATATAGGAGTTAAATCAAGCATTGAGCTAAAATCATGAAAAATGGCAAGTTAGAACTCATTTAGGACATTTCGAGCCGTAAATACTCTAAATGAACCTAAAACTTGTGAAATTGCTTTTTTTAGGTTGTTTCAAGCCATAAATATTCATAACTAAGTATCTTAGGTGTAATATAGGAGTTAATCAAGCATTGAGCTAAAATCATGAAAAATGGGCAAGTTAGAACTCATTTTGGCCATTTTGAACCGTAAACACTCTAAATGAACCTAAAACTTGTGAAATTGCTTTTTTTAGGTTGTTTCAAGCCATAAATATTCATAACTAAGTATCTTAGGTGTAATATAGGAGTTAAATCAAGCATTGAGCTAAAATCATGAATAATGGGCAAGTTAGAACTCATTTAGACATTTCGAGCCGTAAATACTCTAAATGAACCTAAAACTTGTGAAATTGCTTTTTTTAGGTTGTTTCAAGCCATAAATATTCATAACTAAGTATCTTAGGTGTAATATAGGAGTTAATACAAGCATTGAGCTAAAATCATGAAAAATGGGCAAGTTAGAACTCATTTTGGCCATTTTGAACCGTAAACACTCTAAATGAACCTAAAACTTGTGAAATTGCTTTTTTTAGGTTGTTTCAAGCCATAAATATTCATAACTAAGTATCTTAGGTGTAATATAGGAGTTAATACAAGCATTGAGCTAAAATCATGAAAAATGGCAAGTTAGAACTCATTTTGGCCATTTGAACCGTAAACACTCTAAATGAACCTAAAACTTGTGAAATTGCTTTTTTTAGGTTGTTTCAAGCCATAAATATTCATAAATAAGTATCTTAGGTGTAATATAGGAGTTAAATCAAGCATTGAGCTAAAATCATGAAAAATGGGCAAGTTAGAACTCATTTTAGGACATTTCGAGCCGTAAATACTCTAAATGAACCTAAAACTTGTGAAATTGCTTTTTTTAGGTTGTTTCAAGCCATAAATATTCATAACTAAGTATCTTAGGTGTAATATAGGAGTTAAATCAAGCATTGAGCTAAAATCATGAAAAATGGCAAGTTAGAACTCATTTTGGCATTTGAACCGTAAACATCTCTAAATGAACCTAAAACTTGTGAAATTGCTTTTTTTAGGTTGTTTCAAGCCATAAATATTCATAACTAAGTATCTTAGGTGTAATATAGGAGTTAATATCAAGCATTGAGCTAAAATCATGAATAATGGGCAAGTTAGAACTCATTTTGGCCATTTTGAACCGTAAACACTCTAAATGAACCTAAAACTTGTGAAATTGCTTTTTTTAGGTTGTTTCAAGCCATAAATATTCATAACTAAGTATCTTAGGTGTAATATAGGAGTTAAATCAAGCAGTTTAGCTAAAATCATGAAAAATGGGCAAGTTAGAACTCATTTTGGCCATTTTGAACCGTAAATACTCTAATTGAACCTAAAACTTGTGAAATTTGCTTTTTTTAGGTTGTTTCAAGCCATAAATATTCATAACTAAGTATCTTAGGTGTAATATAGGAGTTAATCAAGCATTGAGCTAAAATCATGAAAAATGGGCAAGTTAGAACTCATTTTGGCCATTTTGAACCGTAAACACTCTAAATGAACCTAAAACTTGTGAAATTGCTTTTTTAGGTTGTTTCAAGCCATAAATATTCATAACTAAGTATCTTAGGTGTAATATAGGAGTTAAATCAAGCATTGAGCTAAAATCATGAAAAATGGGCAAGTTAGAACTCATTTAGACATTTCGAGCCGTAAATACTCTAAATGAACCTAAAACTTGTGAAATTGCTTTTTTTAGGTTGTTTCAAGCCATAAATATTCATAACTAAGTATCTTAGGTGTAATATAGGAGTTAATACAAGCATTGAGCTAAAATCATGAAAAATGGGCAAGTTAGAACTCATTTTGGCCATTTTGAACCGTAAACACTCTAAATGAACCTAAAACTTGTGAAATTGCTTTTTTAGTTTTTTCAAGCCATAAATATTCATAAATAAGTATCTTAGGTGTAATATAGGAGTTAAATCAAGCATTGAGCTAAAATCATGAAAAAATGCGCAAGTTAGAACTCATTTAGGACATTTCGAGCCGTAAATACTCTAAATGAACCTAAAAACTTGTGAAATTGCTTTTTTAGGTTGTTTCAAGCCATAAATATTCATAACTAAGTATCTTTAGGTGTTAATATAAGAGTTAAATCAAGCATTGAGCTAAAATCATGAATAATGGCAAGTTAGAACTCATTTTGGCCATTTTGAACCGTAAACACTCTAAATGAACCTAAAACTTGTGAAATTGCTTTTTTTAGGTTGTTTCAAGCCATAAATATTCATAACTAAGTATCTTAGTTGTAATATAGGAGTTAATCAAGCATTGAGCTAAAATCATGAAAAATGGGCAAGTTAGAACTCATTTTGGCCATTTTGAACCGTAAACACTCTAAATGAACCTAAAACTTGTGAAATTGCTTTTTTAGGTTGTTTCAAGCCATAAATATTCATAACTAAGTATCTTAGGTGTAATATAAGAGTTAATATCAAGCATTGAGCTAAAATCATGAAAAATGGGCAAGTTAGAACTCATTTTGGCCATTTTGAACCGTAAAACACTCTAAATGAACCTAAAAACTTGTGAAATTGCTTTTTTAGGTTGTTTCAAGCCATAAATATTCATAACTAAGTATCTTAGGTGTAATATAGGAGTTAATACAAGCATTGAGCTAAAATCATGAAAAATGGGCAAGTTAGAACTCATTTTGGCCATTTGAACCGTAAACACTCTAAATGAACCTAAAACTTGTGAAATTGCTTTTTTTAGGTTGTTTCAAGCCATAAATATTCATAATAAGTATCTTAGGTGTAATATAGAGTTAAATCAAGCATTTAGCTAAAATCATGAAAAATGCGCAAGTTAGAACTCATTTAGACATTTCGAGCCGTAAATACTCTAAATGAACCTAAAACTTGTAAATTGCTTTTTTTAGGTTGTTTCAAGCCATAAATATTCATAACTAAGTATCTTAGGTGTAATATAGGAGTTAATACAAGCATTGAGCTAAAATCATGAAAAATGGGCAAGTTAGAACTCATTTAGGCCATTTCGAGCCGTAAATACTCTAAATGAACCTAAAACTTGTGAAATTGCTTTTTTTAGGTTGTTTCAAGCCATAAATATTCATAACTAAGTATCTTAGTGTAATATAGGAGTTAATACAAGCAATTGAGCTAAAATCATGAAAAATGGGCAAGTTAGAACTCATTTAGCCATTTCGAGCCGTAAACTCTAAATGAACCTAAAACTTGTGAAATTGCTTTTTTTAGGTTGTTTCAAGCCATAAATATTCATAACTAAGTATCTTAGGTGTAATATAGGTGTTAATCAAGCATTGAGCTAAAATCATGAAAATGGGCAAGTTAGAACTCATTTACATTTGAAGCCGTAAAACTCTAAATGAACCTAAAACTTGTGAAATTGCTTTTTTTAGGTTGTTTCAAGCCATAAATATTCATAACTAAGTATCTTAGGTGTAATATAGGAGTTAATCAAGCATTGAGCTAAAATCAAAAAATGGGCAAGTTAGAACTCATTTTGGCCATTTTGAACCGTAAACACTCTAAATGAACCTAAAACTTGAAATTGCTTTTTTAGGTTTTTTCAAGCCATAAATATTCATAACTAAGTATCTTAGTGTAATATAGGAGTTAAATCAAGCATTGAGAAAATCATGAAAAATGGGCAAGTTAGAACTCATTTTTTCGAGCCGTAAACTCTAAATGAACCTAAAACTTGTGAAATTGCTTTTTAGGTTGTTTCAAGCCATAAATATTCATAACTAAGTATCTTAGGTGTAATATAGGAGTTAATACAAGCATTGAGCTAAAATCATGAAAAATGGGCAAGTTAGAACTCATTTTGGCCATTTTGACCGTAAAACTCTAATGAACCTAAAACTTGTGAAATTTCTTTTTTAGGTTGTTTCAAGCCATAAATATTCATAACTAAGTATCTTAGGTGTAATATAGGAGTTAATCAAGCATTGAGCTAAAATCATGAAAAATGGGCAAGTTAGAACTCATTTTGGCCATTTTGAACCGTAAACACTCTAAATGAACCTAAAACTTGTGAAATTGCTTTTTTTAGGTTGTTTCAAGCCATAAATATTCATAAACTAAGTATCTTAGGTGTAATATAGGAGTTAATACAAGCATTGAGCTAAAATCATGAAAAATGGGCAAGTTTAGAACTCATTTTGGCCATTTTGAACCGTAAACACTCTAAATGAACCTAAAACTTGTAGAAATTGCTTTTTTAGGTTGTTTCAAGCCATAAATATTCATAACTAAGTATCTTAGGTGTAATATAGGAGTTAAATCAAGCATTAGCTAAAATCATGAAAAATGGCAAGTTAGAACTCATTTAGGACATTTCGAGCCGTAAATACTCTAAATGAACCTAAAACTTGTGAAATTGCTTTTTTTTAGGTTGTTTCAAAGCCATAAATATTCATAACTAAGTATCTTAGGTGTAATATAGGAGTTAATACAAGCATTGAGCTAAAATCATGAAAAAATGGGCAAGTTAGAACTCATTTTTGGCCATTTTGAACCGTAAACACTCTAAATGAACCTAAAACTTGTGAAATTGCTTTTTTTAGGTTGTTTCAAGCCATAAATATTCATAACTAAGTATCTTAGGTGTAATATAGGAGTTAAATCAAGCATTGAGCTAAAATCATGAAATAATGGGCAAGTTAGAACTCATTTAGGACATTTCGAGCCGTAAATACTCTAAATGAACCTAAAACTTGTGAAATTGCTTTTTTTAGGTTGTTTCAAGCCATAAATATTCATAACTAAGTATCTTAGGTGTAATATAGGAGTTAATCAAGCATTGAGCTAAAATCATGAAAAATGGGCAAGTTAGAACTCATTTTGGCCATTTTGAACCGTAAACACTCTAAATGAACCTAAAACTTGTGAAATTGCTTTTTTTAGGTTGTTTTCAAGCCATAAATAATTCATAAATAAGATATCTTAGGTTGTAATATAGGAGTTAAATTCAAGCATTGAGCTAAAATCATGAAAAATGGGCAAGTTAGAACTCATTTTGGCCATTTTGAACCGTAAACACTCTAAATGAACCTAAAACTTGTGAAATTGCTTTTTTTAGGTTGTTTCAAGCCATAAATATTCATAACTAAGTATCTTAGGTGTAATATAGGAGTTAAATCAAGCATTGAGCTAAAATCATGAATAAATGGGCAAGTTAGAACTCATTTAGGACATTTCGAGCCGTAAATACTCTAAATGAACCTAAAACTTGTGAAATTGCTTTTTATTAGGTTGTTTCAAGCCATAAATATTCATAAATAAGTATCTTAGGTGTAATATAGGAGTTAATCAAGCATTGAGCTAAAATCATGAAAAATGGGCAAGTTAGAACTCATTTTGGCCATTTTGAACCGTAAACACTCTAAATGAACCTAAAAACTTGTGAAATTGCTTTTTTTAGGTTGTTTCAAGCCATAAATATTCATAATAAGTATCTTAGGTGTAATATAGGAGTTAAAATCAAGCATTTGAGCTAAAATCATGAAAAATGCGCAAGTTAGAACTCATTTAGGACATTTCGAGCCGTAAATACTCTAAATGAACCTAAAACTTGTGAAATTGCTTTTTTTAGGTTGTTTCAAGCCATAAATATTCATAACTAAGTATCTTAGGTGTAATATAGGAGTTAATACAAGCATTGAGCTAAAATCATGAAAAATGGGCAAGTTAGAACTCATTTAGGCATTTCGAGCCGTAAAACTCTAAATGAACCTAAAAACTTGTGAAATTGCTTTTTTTAGGTTGTTTCAAGCCATAAATATTCATAACTAAGTATCTTAGGTGTAATATAGGAGTTAATCAAGCATTGAGCTAAAATCATGAAAAATGGGCAAGTTAGAACTCATTTTGGCCATTTTGAACCGTAAACACTCTAAATGAACCTAAAACTTGTGAAATTGCTTTTTTTTAGGTTGTTTCAAGCCATAAATATTCATAACTAAGTATCTTAGGTGTAATATAGGAGTTAAATCAAGCATTTAGCTAAAATCATGAAAAATGGGCAAGTTAGAAACTCATTTTGGCCATTTTGAACCGTAAACACTCTAAATGAACCTAAAACTTGTGAAATTGCTTTTTTTAGGTTGTTTCAAGCCATAAATATTCATAAACTAAGTATCTTAGGTGTAATATAGGAGTTAAATCAAGCATTGAGCTAAAATCATGAAAAATGGGCAAGTTTAGAACTCATTTGGACATTTTGAGCCGTAAACACTCTAAATGAACCTAAAACTTGTGAAATTGCTTTTTTTAGGTTGTTTCAAGCCATAAATATTCATAAATAAGTATCTTAGGTGTAATATAGGAGTTAATCAAGCATTGAGCTAAAATCATGAAAAATGGCAAGTTAGAACTCATTTGGCCATTTCGAACCGTAAATCACTCTAAATGAACCTAAAACTTGTGAAATTGCTTTTTTAGGTTGTTTCAAGCCATAAATATTCATAAATAAGTATCTTAGGTGTAATATAGGAGTTAAATCAAGCATTGAGCTAAAATCATGAAAAATGGGCAAGTTAGAACTCATTTAGGACATTTCGAGCCGTAAATACTCTAAATGAACCTAAAACTTGTGAAATTGCTTTTTTTAGGTTGTTTCAAGCCATAAATATTCATAACTAAGTATCTTAGGTGTAATATAGGAGTTAAATACAAGCATTGAGCTAAAATCATGAAAAATGGGCAAGTTAGAACTCATTTTGGCCATTTTGAACCGTAAACACTCTAAATGAACCTAAAACTTGTGAAATTGCTTTTTTTAGGTTGTTTCAAGCCATAAATATTCATAAATAAGTATCTTAGGTGTAATATAGGAGTTAAATCAAGCATTGAGCTAAAATCATGAAAAATGGGCAAGTTAGAACTCATTTAGGACATTTCGAGCCGTAAATACTCTAAATGAACCTAAAACTTGTGAAATTGCTTTTTTTAGGTTGTTTCAAGCCATAAATATTCATAACTAAGTATCTTAGGTGTAATATAGGAGTTAAATCAAGCATTGAGCTAAAATCATGAAAAATGGGCAAGTTAGAACTCATTTTGCATTTCGAACCGTAAACACTCTAAATGAACCTAAAACTTGTGAAATTGCTTTTTTTAGGTTGTTTCAAGCCATAAATATTCATAACTAAGTATCTTAGGTGTAATATAGGAGTTAAATCAAGCATTTGAGCTAAAATCATGAAAAATGCGCAAGTTAGAACTCATTTTGGCCATTTTGAACCGTAAACACTCTAAATGAACCTAAAACTTGTGAAATTGCTTTTTTTAGGTTGTTTCAAGCCATAAATATTCATAACTAAGTATCTTAGGTGTAATATAGGAGTTAAATCAAGCATTGAGCTAAAATCATGAAAAATGGGCAAGTTAGAACTCATTTTGGCCATTTTGAACCGTAAACACTCTAAATGAACCTAAAACTTGTGAAATTGCTTTTTTTAGGTTGTTTCAAGCCATAAATATTCATAAATAAGTATCTTAGGTGTAATATAGGAGTTAAATCAAGCATTGAGCTAAAATCATGAAAAATGGGCAAGTTAGAACTCATTTTGGCCATTTTGAACCGTAAACACTCTAAATGAACCTAAAACTTGTGAAATTGCTTTTTTTAGGTTGTTTCAAGCCATAAATATTCATAAACTAAGTATCTTAGGTGTAATATAGGAGTTAAATCAAGCATTGAGCTAAAATCATGAATAATGGGCAAGTTAGAACTCATTTAAACATTTCGAGCCGTAAATACTCTAAATGAACCTAAAACTTGTGAAATTGCTTTTTTTAGGTTGTTTCAAGCCATAAATATTCATAACTAAGTATCTTAGGTGTAATATAGGAGTTAATACAAGCATTGAGCTAAAATCATGAAAAATGGGCAAGTTAGAACTCATTTTGGCCATTTTGAACCGTAAACACTCTAAATGAACCTAAAACTTGTGAAATTGCTTTTTTTAGGTTGTTTCAAGCCATAAATATTCATAACTAAGTATCTTAGGTGTAATATAGGAGTTAAATCAAGCATTGAGCTAAAATCATGAAAAATGGCAAGTTAGAACTCATTTGGCCATTTCGAGCCGTAAACACTCTAAATGAACCTAAAACTTTGAAATTGCTTTTTTTAGGTTGTTTCAAGCCATAAATATTCATAACTAAGTATCTTAGGTGTAATATAGGAGTTAATACAAGCATTGAGCTAAAATCATGAAAAATGCGCAAGTTAGAACTCATTTAGACATTTCGAGCCGTAATACTCTAAATGAACCTAAAACTTGTGAAATTGCTTTTTTTAGGTTGTTTCAAGCCATAAATATTCATAACTAAGTATCTTAGGTGTAATATAGGAGTTAATTCAAGCATTGAGCTAAAATCATGAAAATGGGCAAGTTAGAACTCATTTTGGCCATTTTGAACCATAAACACTCTAAATGAACCTAAAACTTGTGAAATTGCTTTTTTTAGGTTGTTTCAAGCCATAAATATTCATAACTAAGTATCGTTAGGTGTTAATATAGGAGTTAAATCAAGCATTTGAGCTAAAATCATGAAAAATGGGCAAGTTAGAACTCATTTTGGCCATTTTGAACCGTTAAACACTCTAAATGAACCTAAAACTTGTGAAATTGCTTTTTATAGGTTGTTTCAAGCCATAAATATTCATAACTAAGTATCTTAGGTGTAATATAGGAGTTAATCAAGCATTGAGCTAAAATCATGAAAAATGGGCAAGTTAGAACTCATTTTTGCCATTTCGAGCCGTAAACTCTAAATGAACCTAAAACTTGTGAAATTGCTTTTTTTAGGTTTTTTCAAGCCATAAATATTCATAACTAAGTATCTTAGGTGTAATATAGGAGTTAATCAAGCATTGAGCTAAAATCATGAAAAATGGGCAAGTTAGAACTCATTTTGGCCATTTTGAACCGTAAAACACTCTAAATGAACCTAAAACTTGTGAAATTGCTTTTTTTAGGTTGTTTCAAGCCATAAATATTCATAACTAAGTATCTTAGGTGTAATATAGGAGTTAAATCAAGCATTGAGCTAAAATCATGAAAAATGGGCAAGTTAGAACTCATTTAGGCCTTTTGAGCCGTAAACACTCTAAATGAACCTAAAACTTGTGAAATTGCTTTTTTTAGGTTGTTTCAAGCCATAAATATTCATAAATAAGTATCTTAGGTGTAATATAGGAGTTAAATCAAGCATTGAGCTAAAATCATGAAAAAATGGCAAGTTAGAACTCATTTGGCCATTTCAGCCGTAAATACTCTAAATGAACCTAAAACTTGTGAAATTGCTTTTTTTAGGTTGTTTCAAGCCATAAATATTCATAACTAAGTATCTTAGGTGTAATATAGGAGTTAAATCAAG
>NW_018742833.1:0-23024 GCF_001683475.1 Chenopodium quinoa
ATTTGATTCAAATAGCTTTGTTTGAATGTGTTTGAATTTCATTTAGATCAATTTGCTTTGTAGAATGCATTTCACTTTCATTTGATTTATATAGCTTTGTTTGAATGTGTTTGACTTTCATTTAAATTAAAAAGCTTTTTTTGAATGTGTTTGACTTTCGTTTGATTTAAAAGGCTTTGTTTGAATGTGTTTGACTTTCATTTGATTCAATTAGCTTTGTAGAATGTATTTTACTTTTATTTGATTTAATTAGCTTTGTTTGAATTTATTTGACTCTCATTTGATTCAAATAGCTTTGTTTGAATGTGTTTGACTTTCATTTGATTCAATTAGCTTTGTAGAATGTATTTGACTTTCATTTGATTCAAATAGCTTTATTTGAATGTGCTTGACTTTCATTTGATTCAATTAGCTTTGTAGAATGTATTTGACTCTCATTTGATTCAAATAGCTTTGTTTGAATGTGTTTTACTTTCATTTGATTCAAATAGCTTTGTTTGAATGTGTTTTACTTTCATTTGATTCAATTAGCTTTGTAGAATGTATTTGAGATTCATTTGATTAAAATAGCTTTGTTTGAATGTGCTTGACTTTCATTTGAATCAATTAGCTTTGTTTGAATGTGTTTGACTTTCATTTGATTCAATTAGCTTTGTTTGAATGTGTTTGACTTTAATTTAATTCAATTAGCTTTGTAGAATGTATTAGGCTTTTATTTGATTTAATTAGCTTTGTTTGGATGTATTTGACTCTCATTTGATTCAAATAGCTTTGTTTGAATGTGTTTGACTTTCATTTTATTCAAATAGCTTTGTTTGAATGTGTTTGACTTTCATTTGATTCAATTATCTTTGTAGAATGTATTTGACTCTCATTTGATTCAAATAGCTTTGTTTGAGTGCGTTTAACTTTCATTTGATTCAATTGCTTTTGTAGAATACATTTCACTTTCATTTAATTTAAACAGCTTTGTTTGAATTTATTTGACTCTCATTTGATTCAAATAGCTTTGTTTGAATGTGTTTGACTTTCATTTGATTCAATTAGCTTTGTAGAATGTATTTGACTTTCATTTGATTCAAATAGCTTTATTTGAATGTGTTTGACTTTCATTTGATTTTAATAGCTTTGTTTGAATGTGTTTTACTTTCATTTGATTCAATTAGCTTTGTAGAATATATTTGACTTTCATTTGATTAAAATAGCTTTGTTTGAATGTGCTTGACTTTCATTTGATTCAATTAGCTTTGTTTGAATGTGTTTGACTTTCATTTGATTCAATTAGCTTTGTTGAATGTATTTGACTCTCATTTCATTCAATTAGCTTTGTTTGAATGTGTTTGACTTTTCATTTGATTCAATTAGCTTTGTAGAATGTATTTGACTCTCATTTTGATTCAAATAGCTTTGTTTGAATGCGTTTAACTTTCATTTGATTCAATTAGCTTTGTAGAATACATTTCACTTTCATTTAATTTAAACAACTTTGTTTGAATGTGTTTGACTGTCATTTGACTCAAATAGCTTTATTTGATTGCGTTTGACTTTCATTTGATACAATTAGCTTTGTAGAACGTATTTGACTTTAATTTGATTCAAATAGCTTTGTTTGAATGTGTTTGATTTTCAATTGATTCAATTAGCTTTGTAGAATGTATTTTACTGTCATTTGATTCAAATAGCTTTGTTTGAATGTGTTTGAATTGCATTTAATTCAATTTGCTTTGTAGAATGCATTTGATTTTCATTTGATTTATATAGCTTTGTTTGAATGTGTTTGACTTTCATTTAAATTAAAAAGCTTTTTTTGAATGTGTTTGACTTTCATTTGATTAAAAAGACTTTTTTTTGAATGTGTTTGACTTTCATTTGATTCAATTAGCTTTGTAGAATTTATTTTTACTTTTATTTTATTTAATTAGCTTTGTTTGAATTTATTTGACTCTCATTTGATTCAAATAGCTTTGTTTGAATGTGTTTGACTTTCATTTGATTCAATTAGCTTTGTAGAATGTATTTGACTTTCATTTGATTCAAATAGCTTTATTTGAATGTGTTTGACTTTTATTTGATTCAATTAGCTTTGTAGAATGTATTTGACTTTCATTTGATTCGAAATCTTTGTTTGAATGTGTTTGACTTTCATTTGATTCAATTAGCTTTGTTTGAATGTGTTTGACTTTAATTTAATTCAATTAGCTTTGTAGAATGTATTAGACTTTTATTTGATTTAATTAGCTTTTGTTTTAATGTATTTGACTCTCATTTGATTCAAATAGCTTTGTTTGAATGTGTTTGACTTTCATTTGATTCAAATAGCTTTGTTTGAATGTGTTTGACTTTCATTTGATTCAATTAGCTTTGTAGAATGTATTTGCCTTTCATTTCATTAAAATAGCTTTGTTTGAATGTGCTTGACTTGCATTTGATTCAATTAGCTTTGTTTGAATGTGTTTGACTTTTATTTGATTAAATTAGCTTTGTTGAATGAATTTGACTTTCATTTGATTCAATTAGCTTTGTTTAAATGTGTTTGACTTTCATTTGATTCAATTCTCTTTGTAGAATGTATTAGACTCTCATTTGGTTCAAATAGCTTTGTTTGAATGCGTTTAAACTTTCATTTGATTCAATTGTCTTTGTAGAATGCATTTCACTTTCATTTGATTTAAATAAATTTGTTTGAATGCGTTTGACTTTCATTTGATTCAAATAGCTTTATTTGAATGTGTTTGACTTTCATTTGATACAATTAGCTTTGTTGAACGTATTTGACATTCATTTGATTAAAATAGCTTTGTTTAAATATGTTTGACTTTCATTTGATTCAAATTAGCTTTAGTTGAATGTGTTTCACTTTCATTTGATTCAATTTGCTTTGTTGAATGTATTTGACTTTCAGTTGATTCAATTAGCTTTGTTTGAATTTGTTTGACTTTCATTTGATTCATTAGCTTTGTAGAATGTATTCGACTTTTATTCGATTTAATTAGCTTTGTTTGAATGTATTTGACTCTTATTTGATTCAAATAGCTTTGTAGAATGCATTTCACTTTCATTTGATTCAAATAGCTTTGTAGAATGCATTTCACTTTCATTTGATTCAAATAGCTTTGTTTGAATGTGTTTGACTTTCATTTGATACAATTAGCTTTGTAGAATGTATTTGACTGTCATTTGATTCAAATAGCTTTGTTTGAATGTGTTTGACTTTCATTTGTTTCAATTAGCTTTGTAGAATGTATTTGACTTTCACTTGATTCGAAAGCTTTGTTTGAATGTGTTTGACTTTCGTTAAATTCAATTAGCTTGTTTTGAATGTGTTTGACTTTTATTTGATTCAATTAGCTTTGTTGAATGAATTTGACTTTCATTTGATTCAATTAGCTTTGTTTAAATGTGTTTGACTTTCATTTGATTCAATTAGCTTTGTAGAATGTATTAGACTCTCATTTGATTCAAATAGCTTTGTTTGAATGCGTTTAACTTTCATTTGATTCAATTATCTTTGTAGAATGCATTTCACTTTCATTTGATTTAAATAACTTTGTTTGAATGCGTTTGACTTTCATTTGATTCAAATAGCTTTATTTGAATGTGTTTGACTTTCATTTGATACAATTAGCTTTGTTGAACATATTTGACATTCATTTGATTAAAATAGCTTTGTTTGAATATGTTTGACTTTCATTTGATTCAATTAGCTTTTAGTTGAATGTGTTTGACTTCCATTTGATTCAATTTGCTTTGTTGAATGTATTTGACTTTCAGTTGATTCAATTAGCTTTGTAGAATGTATTTGACTCTCATTTGATTCAAATAGCTTTGTTTGAATGCGTTTAACTTTCATTTGATTCAATTAGCTTTGTAGAATACATTTCACTTTCATTTAATTTAAAACACTTTGTTTGAATGTGTTTGACTTTCATTTGACTCAAATAGCTTTATTTGATTGCGTTTGACTTTCATTTTATACAATTAGCTTTGTAGAACGTATTTGACTTTCATTTGATTCAAATAGCTTTGTTTGAATGTGTTTGACTTTCATTTGATTTAATTAGCTTTGTAGAATGTATTTGACTTTCAATTGAGTCAAATAACTTTGTTTGACTGTGTTTGACTTTCATTTGTTTCAATTTGCTTTGTAGAATGTATTTGACTTTCATTTTATTCAAATAGCTTTATTTGAATGTGTTTGACTTTCATTTGATTCAATTAGCTTTGTAGAATGTATTTAACATTCATTTAATTAAAATAGCTTTGTTTGAATGTGTTTGACTTTCATTTGATTCAATTAGCTTTGTTTGAATGTGTTTGACTTTCATTTGATTCAATTAGCTTTAAAGAATGTATTTGACTTTCATTTGATTCAAATAGCTTTGTTTAAATGTGTTTGACTTACAATTGATTTAATTAACTTTGTAGAATGTGTTTGACTGTCATTTGATTCAAATAGCTTTGTTTGAATGTGTTTGAATTTCATTTAGATCAATTTGCTTTGTAGAATGCATTTCACTTTCATTTGATTTATATAGCTTTGTTTGAATGTGTTTGACTTTCATTTAAATTAAAAAGCTTTTTTTTGAATGTGTTTGACTTTCGTTTGATTTAAAAGGCTTTGTTTGAATGTGTTTGACTTTCATTTGATTCAATTAGCTTTGTAGAATGTATTTTACTTTTATTTGATTTAATTAGCTTTGTTTGAATTTATTTGACTCTCATTTGATTCAAATAGCTTTGTTTGAATGTGTTTGACTTTCATTTGATTCAATTAGCTTTGTAGAATGTATTTGACTTTCATTTGATTCAAATAGCTTTATTTGAATGTGCTTGACTTTCATTTGATTCAATTAGCTTTGTAGAATGTATTTGACTCTCATTTGATTCAAATAGCTTTGTTTGAATGTGTTTTACTTTCATTTGATTCAAATAGCTTTGTTTGAATGTGTTTTACTTTCATTTGATTCAATTAGCTTTGTAGAATGTATTTGAGATTCATTTGATTAAAATAGCTTTGTTTGAATGTGCTTGACTTTCATTTGAATCAATTAGCTTTGTTTGAATGTGTTTGACTTTCATTTGATTCAATTAGCTTTGTTTGAATGTGTTTGACTTTAATTTAATTCAATTAGCTTTGTAGAATGTATTAGGCTTTTATTTGATTTAATTAGCTTTGTTTGGATGTATTTGACTCTCATTTGATTCAAATAGCTTTGTTTGAATGTGTTTGACTTTCATTTTATTCAAATAGCTTTGTTTGAATGTGTTTGACTTTCATTTGATTCAATTATCTTTGTAGAATGTATTTGACTCTCATTTGATTCAAATAGCTTTGTTTGAGTGCGTTTAACTTTCATTTGATTCAATTAGCTTTGTAGAATACATTTCACTTTCATTTAATTAAAACAGCTTTGTTTGAATTTATTTGACTCTCATTTGATTCAAATAGCTTTGTTTGAATGTGTTTGACTTTCATTTGATTCAATTAGCTTTGTAGAATGTATTTGACTTTCATTTGATTCAAATAGCTTTATTTGAATGTGTTTGACTTTCATTTGATTTTAATAGCTTTGTTTGAATGTGTTTTACTTTCATTTGATTCAATTAGCTTTGTAGAATATATTTGACTTTCATTTGATTAAAATAGCTTTGTTTGAATGTGCTTGACTTTCATTTGATTCAATTAGCTTTGTTTGAATGTGTTTGACTTTCATTTGATTCAATTAGCTTTGTTGAATGTATTTGACTCTCATTTCATTCAATTAGCTTTGTTTGAATGTGTTTGACTCTCATTTGATTCAATTAGCTTTGTAGAATGTATTTGACTCTCATTTGATTCAAATAGCTTTGTTTGAATGCGTTTAACTTTCATTTGATTCAATTAGCTTTGTAGAATACATTTCACTTTCATTTAATTTAAACAACTTTGTTTGAATGTGTTTGACTGTCATTTGACTCAAATAGCTTTATTTGATTGCGTTTGACTTTCATTTGATACAATTAGCTTTGTAGAACGTATTTGACTTTAATTTGATTCAAATAGCTTTGTTTGAATGTGTTTGATTTTCAATTGATTCAATTAGCTTTGTAGAATGTATTTTACTGTCATTTGATTCAAATAGCTTTTGTTTGAATGTGTTTGAATTGCATTTAATTCAATTTGCTTTGTAGAATGCATTTGATTTTCATTTGATTTATATAGCTTTGTTTGAATGTGTTTGACTTTCATTTAAATTAAAAAGCTTTTTTTGAATGTGTTTGACTTTCATTTGATTAAAAAGACTTTTTTTGAATGTGTTTGACTTTCAATTGATTCAATTAGCTTTGTAGAATTTATTTTACTTTTATTTTATTTAATTAGCTTTGTTTGAATTTATTTGACTCTCATTTGATTCAAATAGCTTTGTTTGAATGTGTTTGACTTTCATTTGATTCAATTAGCTTTGTAGAATGTATTTGACTTTCATTTGATTCAAATAGCTTTATTTGAATGTGTTTGACTTTTATTTGATTCAATTAGCTTTGTAGAATGTATTTGACTCTCATTTGATTCAAATAGCTTTGTTTGAGTGCGTTTAACTTTCATTTGATTCAATTAGCTTTGTAGAATACATTTCACTTTCATTTAATTTAAACAGCTTTGTTTGAATTTATTTGACTCTCATTTGATTCAAATAGCTTTGTTTGAATGTGTTTGACTTTCATTTGATTCAAATAGCTTTGTTTGAATGTGTTTGACTTTCATTTTATTCAATTAGCTTTGTAGAATGTATTTGATTTTCATTTGATTCAAATAGCTTTATTTGAATGTGTTTGACTTTTATTTGATTCAATTAGCTTTGTAGAATGTATTTGACTTTCATTTGATTCGAAATCTTTGTTTGAATGTGTTTGACTTTCATTTGACTCAATTAGCTTTGTTTGAATGTGTTTGACTTTAAATTAATTTAATTAGCTTTGTAGAATGCATTAGACTTTTATTTGATTTAATTAGCTTTGTTTGAATGTATTTGACTCTCATTTGATTCAAATAGCTTTGTTTGAATGTGTTTGACTTTCATTTGATTCAAATAGCTTTGTTTGAATGTGTTTTACTTTCATTTGATTCAATTAGCTTTGTAGAATGTATTTGAGATTCATTTGATTAAAATAGCTTTGTTTGAATGTGCTTGACTTTCATTTGAATCAATTAGCTTTGTTTGAATGTGTTTGACTTTCATTTGATTCAATTAGCTTTGTTTGAATGTGTTTGACTTTAATTTAATTCAATTAGCTTTGTAGAATGTATTAGGCTTTTATTTGATTTAATTAGCTTTGTTTGGATGTATTTGACTCTCATTTGATTCAAATAGCTTTGTTTGAATGTGTTTGACTTTCATTTTATTCAAATAGCTTTGTTTGAATGTGTTTGACTTTCATTTGATTCAATTATCTTTGTAGAATGTATTTGACTCTCATTTGATTCAAATAGCTTTGTTTGAGTGCGTTTAACTTTCATTTGATTCAATTAGCTTTGTAGAATACATTTCACTTTCATTTAATTTAAACAGCTTTGTTTGAATTTATTTGACTCTCATTTGATTCAAATAGCTTTGTTTGAATGTGTTTGACTTTCATTTGATTCAATTAGCTTTGTAGAATGTATTTGACTTTCATTTGATTCAAATAGCTTTATTTGAATGTGTTTGACTTTCATTTGATTTTAATAGCTTTGTTTGAATGTGTTTTACTTTCATTTGATTCAATTAGCTTTGTAGAATATATTTGACTTTCATTTGATTAAAATAGCTTTGTTTGAATGTGCTTGACTTTCATTTGATTCAATTAGCTTTGTTTGAATGTGTTTGACTTTCATTTGATTCAATTAGCTTTGTTGAATGTATTTGACTCTCATTTCATTCAATTAGCTTTGTTTGAATGTGTTTGACTTTCATTTGATTCAATTAGCTTTGTAGAATGTATTTGACTCTCATTTGATTCAAATAGCTTTGTTTGAATGCGTTTAACTTTCATTTGATTCAATTAGCTTTGTAGAATACATTTCACTTTCATTTAATTTAAACAACTTTGTTTGAATGTGTTTGACTGTCATTTGACTCAAATAGCTTTATTTGATTGCGTTTGACTTTCATTTGATACAATTAGCTTTGTAGAACGTATTTGACTTTAATTTGATTCAAATAGCTTTGTTTGAATGTGTTTGATTTTCAATTGATTCAATTAGCTTTGTAGAATGTATTTTACTGTCATTTGATTCAAATAGCTTTGTTTGAATGTGTTTGAATTGCATTTAATTCAATTTGCTTTGTAGAATGCATATGATTTTCATTTGATTTATATAGCTTTGTTTGAATGTGTTTGACTTTCATTTAAATTAAAAAGCTTTTTTTGAATGTGTTTGACTTTCATTTGATTAAAAAGACTTTTTTTGAATGTGTTTGACTTTCAATTGATTCAATTAGCTTTGTAGAATTTATTTTACTTTTATTTTATTTAATTAGCTTTGTTTGAATTTATTTGACTCTCATTTGATTCAAATAGCTTTGTTTGAATGTGTTTGACTTTCATTTGATTCAATTAGCTTTGTAGAATGTATTTGACTTTCAATTGATTCAAATAGCTTTATTTGAATGTGTTTGACTTTTATTTGATTCAATTAGCTTTGTAGAATGTATTTGACTCTCATTTGATTCAAATAGCTTTGTTTGAGTGCGTTTAACTTTCATTTGATTCAATTAGCTTTGTAGAATACATTTCACTTTCATTTAATTTAAACAGCTTTGTTTGAATTTATTTGACTCTCATTTGATTCAAATAGCTTTGTTTGAATGTGTTTGACTTTCATTTGATTCAAATAGCTTTGTTTGAATGTGTTTGACTTTCATTTTATTCAATTAGCTTTGTAGAATGTATTTGATTTTCATTTGATTCAAATAGCTTTATTTGAATGTGTTTGACTTTTATTTGATTCAATTAGCTTTGTAGAATGTATTTGACTTTCATTTGATTCGAAATCTTTGTTTGAATGTGTTTGACTTTCATTTGACTCAATTAGCTTTGTTTGAATGTGTTTGACTTTAAATTAATTTAATTAGCTTTGTAGAATGCATTAGACTTTTATTTGATTTAATTAGCTTTGTTTGAATGTATTTGACTCTCATTTGATTCAAATAGCTTTGTTTGAATGTGTTTGACTTTCATTTGATTCAAATAGCTTTGTTTGAATGTGTTTGACTTTCATTTGATTCAATTAGCTTTGTAGAATGTATTTGCCTTTCATTTCATTAAAATAGCTTTGTTTGAATGTGCTTGACTTGCATTTGATTCAATTAGCTTTGTTTGAATGTGTTTGACTTTTATTTGATTAAATTAGCTTTGTTGAATGAATTTGACTTTCATTTGATTCAATTAGCTTTGTTTAAATGTGTTTGACTTTCATTTGATTCAATTCTCTTTGTAGAATGTATTAGACTCTCATTTGATTCAAATAGCTTTGTTTGAATGCGTTTAACTTTCATTTGATTCAATTGTCTTTGTAGAATGCATTTCACTTTCATTTGATTTAAATAAATTTGTTTGAATGCGTTTGACTTTCATTTGATTCAAATAGCTTTATTTGAATGTGTTTGACTTTCATTTGATACAATTAGCTTTGTTGAACGTATTTGACATTCATTTGATTAAAATAGCTTTGTTTGAATATGTTTGACTTTCATTTGATTCAATTAGCTTTAGTTGAATGTGTTTCACTTTCATTTGATTCAATTTGCTTTGTTGAATGTATTTGACTTTCAGTTGATTCAATTAGCTTTGTTTGAATTTGTTTGACTTTCATTTGATTCAATTAGCTTTGTAGAATGTATTTGACTTTTATTCGATTTAATTAGCTTTGTTTGAATGTATTTGACTCTCATTTGATTCAAATAGCTTTGTAGAATGCATTTCACTTTCATTTGATTCAAATAGCTTTGTTTGAATGTGTTTGACTTTCATTTGATACAATTAGCTTTGTAGAATGTATTTGACTGTCATTTGATTCAAATAGCTTTGTTTGAATGTGTTTGACTTTCATTTGTTTCAATTAGCTTTGTAGAATGTATTTGACTTTCACTTGATTCGAAAGCTTTGTTTGAATGTGTTTGACTTTCGTTAAATTCAATTAGCTTGTTTTGAATGTGTTTGACTTTTATTTGATTCAATTAGCTTTGTTGAATGAATTTGACTTTCATTTGATTCAATTAGCTTTGTTTAAATGTGTTTGACTTTCATTTGATTCAATTAGCTTTGTAGAATGTATTAGACTCTCATTTGATTCAAATAGCTTTGTTTGAATGCGTTTAACTTTCATTTGATTCAATTATCTTTGTAGAATGCATTTCACTTTCATTTGATTTAAATAACTTTGTTTGAATGCGTTTGACTTTCATTTGATTCAAATAGCTTTATTTGAATGTGTTTGACTTTCATTTGATACAATTAGCTTTGTTGAACGTATTTGACATTCATTTGATTAAAATAGCTTTGTTTGAATATGTTTGACTTTCATTTGATTCAATTAGCTTTAGTTGAATGTGTTTGACTTCCATTTGATTCAATTTGCTTTGTTGAATGTATTTGACTTTCAGTTGATTCAATTAGCTTTGTAGAATGTATTTGACTCTCATTTAATTCAAATAGCTTTGTTTGAATGTGTTTAACTTTAATTTGATTCAATTAGCTTTGTAGAATACATTTCACTTTCATTTAATTTAAACAACTTTGTTTGAATGTGTTTGACTTTCATTTGACTCAAATAGCTTTATTTGATTGCGTTTGACTTTCATTTTATACAATTAGCTTTGTAGAACGTATTTGACTTTCATTTGATTCAAATAGCTTTGTTTGAATGTGTTTGACTTTCATTTGATTTAATTAGCTTTGTAGAATGTATTTGACTTTCATTTGAGTCAAATAACTTTGTTTGACTGTGTTTGACTTTCATTTGTTTCAATTTGTTTTGTAGAATGTATTTGACTTTCATTTTATTCAAATAGCTTTGTTTGAATGTGTTTGACTTTCATTTGATTCAATTAGCTTTGTAGAATGTATTTAACATTCATTTAATTAAAATAGCTTTGTTTGAATGTGTTTGACTTTCATTTGATTCAATTAGCTTTGTTTGAATGTGTTTGACTTTCATTTGATTCAATTAGCTTTAAAGAATGTATTTGACTTTCATTTGATTCAAATAGCTTTGTTTAAATGTATTTGACTTACAATTGATTTAATTAACTTTGTAGAATGTGTTTGACTGTCATTTGATTCAAATAGCTTTGTTTGAATGTGTTTGAATTTCATTTAGATCAATTTGCTTTGTAGAATGCATTTCACTTTCATTTGATTTATATAGCTTTGTTTGAATGTGTTTGACTTTCATTTAAATTAAAAAGCTTTTTTTGAATGTGTTTGACTTTCGTTTGATTTAAAAGGCTTTGTTTGAATGTGTTTGACTTTCATTTGATTCAATTAGCTTTGTAGAATGTATTTTACTTTTATTTGATTTAATTAGCTTTGTTTGAATTTATTTGACTCTCATTTGATTCAAATAGCTTTGTTTGAATGTGTTTGACTTTCATTTGATTCAATTAGCTTTGTAGAATGTATTTGACTTTCATTTGATTCAAATAGCTTTATTTGAATGTGTTTGACTTTCATTTGATTCAATTAGCTTTGTAGAATGTATTTGACTCTCATTTGATTCAAATAGCTTTGTTTGAATGTGTTTGACTTTCATTTGATTCAAATAGCTTTGTTTGAATGTGTTTTACTTTCATTTGATTCAATTAGCTTTGTAGAATGTATTTGACTTTCATTTGATTAAAATAGCTTTGTTTGAATGTGCTTGACTTTCATTTGATTCAATTAGCTTTGTTTGAATGTGTTTGACTTTCATTTGATTCAATTAGCTTTGTTGAATGTATTTGACTCTCATTTGATTCAATTAGCTTTGTTTGAATGTGTTTGACTTTCATTTTATTCAATTAGCTTTGTAGAATGTATTTGACTCTCATTTGATTCAAATAGCTTTGTTTGAATGCGTTTAACTTTCATTTAATTCAATTAGCTTTGTAGAATACATTTCACTTTCATTTAATTTAAACAACTTTGTTTGAATGTGTTTGACTGTCATTTGACTCAAATAGCTTTATTTGATTGCGTTTGACTTTCATTTGATACAATTAGCTTTGTAGAACGTATTTGACTTTCATTTGATTCAAATAGCTTTGTTTGAATGTGTTTGACTTTCAATTTATTCAATTAGCTTTGTAGAATGTATTTTACTGTCATTTGATTCAAATAGCTTTGTTTGAATGTGTTTGAATTTCATTTAATTCAATTTGCTTTGTAGAATGGATTTCACTTTCATTTGATTTATATAGCTTTGTTTGAATGTGTTTGACCTTCATTTAAATTAAAAAGCTTTTTTTGAATGTGTTTGACTTTCATTTGATTTAAAAGACTTTTTTTGAATTTGTTTGACTTTCATTTGATTCAATTAGCTTTGTAGAATTTATTTTACTTTTATTTTATTTAATTAGCTTTGTTTGAATTTATTTGACTCTCATTTGATTCAAATAGCTTTATTTGAATGTGTTTGACTTTTATTTGATTCAATTAGCTTTGTAGAATGTATTTGACTTTCATTTGATTCGAAATCTTTGTTTGAATGTGTTTGACTTTCATTTGATTCAATTAGCTTTGTTTGAATGTGTTTGACTTTAAATTAATTCAATTAGCTTCGTAGAATGTATTAGACTTTTATATCATTTAATTAGCTTTGTTTGAATGTATTTGACTCTCATTTGATTCAAATAGCTTTGTTTGAATGTGTTTGACTTTCATTTGATTCAAATAGCTTTGTTTGAATGTGTTTGACTTTCATTTGATTCAATTAGCTTTGTAGAATGTATTTGACTTTCATTTCATTAAAATAGCTTTGTTTGAATGTGCTTGACTTTCATTTGATTCAATTAGCTTTGTTTGAATGTGTTTAACTTTTATTTGATTCAATTAGCTTTGTTGAATGAATTTGACTTTCATTTGATTCAATTAGCTTTGTTTGAATGTGTTTGACTTTAAATTAATTTAATTAGCTTTGTAGAATGCATTAGACTTTTATTTGATTTAATTAGCTTTGTTTGAATGTAGTTGACTCTCATTTGATTCAAATAGCTTTGTTTGAATGTGTTTGACTTTCATTTGATTCAAATAGCTTTGTTTGAATGTGTTTGACTTTCATTTGATTCAATTAGCTTTGTAGAATGTATTTGCCTTTCATTTCATTAAAATAGCTTTGTTTGAATGTGCTTGACTTTCATTTGATTCAATTAGCTTTGTTTGAATGTGTTTGACTTTTATTTGATTAAATTAGCTTTGTTGAATGAATTTGACTTTCATTTGATTCAATTAGCTTTGTTTAAATGTGTTTGACTTTCATTTGATTCAATTCTCTTTGTAGAATGTATTAGACTCTCATTTGATTCAAATAACTTTGTTTAAATGTGCTTGACTTTCATTTGATTCAATTACCTTTGTTTGAATGTGTTTGATTTTCATTTGATTCAATTAGCTTTGTTGAATGTATTTGACTCTCATTTGATTCAATTAGCTTTGTTTGAATGTGTTTAACTTTCATTTGATTTAATTAGCTTTGTAGAATGTATTTGACTCTCATTTGATTCAAATAGCTTTGTTTAAATGCATTTAACTTTCATTTGATTCAATTAGCTTTGTAGAATACATTTCACTTTCATTTAATTTAAACAACTTTGTTTGAATGTGTTTGACTGTCATTTGACTCAAATAGCTTCATTTGATTGCGTTTGACTTTCATTTGATACAATTAGCTTTGTAGAACGTATTTGACTTTCATTTGATTCAAATAGATTTGTTTGAATGTGTTTGACTTTCAATTGATTCAATTAGCTTTGTAGAATGTATTTTACTGTCATTTGATTCAAATAGCTTTGTTTGAATGTGTTTGAATTTCATTTAATTCAATTTGCTTTGTAGAACGCATTTCACTTTCATTTGATTTATATAGCTTTGTTTGAATGTGTTTGACTTTCATTTAAATTAAAAAGCTTTTTTTGAATGTGCTTGACTTTCATTTGATTTAAAAGACTTTTTTTGAATGTGTTTGACTTTCATTTGATTCAATTAGCTTTGTAGAATTTATTTTACTTTTATTTTATTTAATTAGCTTTGTTTGAATTTATTTGACTCTCATTTGATTCAAATAGCTTTGTTTGAATGTGTTTGACTTTCGTTTGATTCAATTAGCTTTGTAGAATGTATTTGACTTTCATTTGATTCAAATAGCTTTATTTGAATGTGTTTGACTTTATTTGATTCAATTAGCTTTGTAGAATGTATTTGACTTTCATTTGATTCGAAATCTTTGTTTGAATGTGTTTGACTTTCATTTGACTCAATTAGCTTTGTTTGAATGTGTTACACTTTAAATTAATTCAATTAGCTTTGTAGAATGTATTAGACTTTTATTTGATTTAATTAGCTTTGTTTGAATGTATTTGACTCTCATTTGATTCAAATAGCTTTGTTTGAATGTGTTTGACTTTCATTTGATTCAAATAGCTTTGTTTGAATGTGTTTGACTTTCATTTGATTCAATTAGCTTTGTAGAATGTATTTGACTTTCATTTCATTAAAATAGCTTTGTTTGAATGTATTTGACTTTCAGTTGATTCAATTAGCTTTGTTTGAATGTGTTTGACTTTCATTTGATTCAATTAGCTTTGTAGAATGTATTTGACTTTTATTCGATTTAATTAGCTTTGTTTGAATGTATTTGACTCTCATTTAATTTAAACACCTTTGTTTGAATGTGTTTGACTTTCATTTGACTCAAATAGCTTTATTTGATTGTGTTTGACTTTCATTTGATACAATTAGCTTTGTAGAATGTATTTGACTGTCATTTGATTCAAATAGCTTTGTTTGAATGTGTTTGACTTTCATTTGTTTCAATTAGCTTTGTAGAATGTATTTGACTTTCACTTGATTCGAAAGCTTTGTTTGAATGTGTTTGACTTTCGTTAAATTCAATTAGCTTGTTTTGAATGTGTTTGACTTTTATTTGATTCAATTAGCTTTGTTGAATGAATTTGACTTTCATTTGATTCAATTAGCTTTGTTTAAATGTGTTTGACTTTCATTTGATTCAATTAGCTTTGTAGAATGTATTAGACTCTCATTTGATTCAAATAGCTTTGTTTGAATGCGTTTAACTTTCATTTGATTCAATTATCTTTGTTGAATGCATTTCACTTTCATTTGATTTAAATAACTTTGTTTGAATGCGTTTGACTTTCATTTGACTCAAATAGCTTTATTTGATTGCGTTTGACTTTTATTTGATACAATTAGCTTTGTAGAACGTATTTGACTTTCATTTGATTCAAATAGCTTTGTTTGAATGTGTTTGACTTTCATTTGATTTAATTAGCTTTGTAGAATGTATTTGACTTTCATTTGAGTCAAATAACTTTGTTTGACCGTGTTTGACTTTCATTTGTTTCAATTTGGTTTGTAGAATGTATTTGACTTTCATTTTATTCAAATAGCTTTGTTTGAATGTGTTTGACTTTTATTTGATTCAATTAGCTTTGTAGAATGTATTTGACTTTCATTTAATTAAAATAGCTTTGTTTGAATGTGTTTGACTTTCATTTGATTCAATTAGCTTTGTTTGAATGTGTTTGACTTTCATTTGATTCAATTAGCTTTAAAGAATGTATTTGACTTTCATTTGATTCAAATAGCTTTGTTTAAATGTGTTTGACTTACAATTGATTCAATTAGCTTTGTAGAATGGGTTTGACTGTCATTTGATTCAAATAGCTTTGTTTGAATGTGTTTGAATTTCATTTAGATCAATTTGCTTTGTAGAATGCCTTTCACTTTCATTTGATTTATATAGCTTTGTTTGAATGTGTTTGACTTTCATTTAAATTAAAAAGCTTTTTTTGAATGTGTTTGACTTTCATTTGATTTAAAAGGCTTTGTTTGAATGTGTTTGACTTTCATTTGATTCAATTAGCTTTGTAGAATGTATTTTACTTTTATTTGATTTAATTAGCTTTGTTTGAATTTATTTGACTCTCATTTGATTCAAATAGCTTTGTTTGAATGTGTTTGACTTTCATTTGATTCAATTAGCTTTGTAGAATGTATTTGACTTTCATTTGATTCAAATAGCTTTATTTGAATGTGTTTTGTTTCGGGGTTTTCTGATGTCCTGCGGGAGAGTTACAATTCCGAGACTGGAACCGGACGCCTGTACCTGCAAAATAACGGAGACTCCTGAGAGCTCCGCCTCCAACGGTCAAGTTAGTACCTGATTAAGGAGTAATCAATACAGAAATTAAAGTAATGAGGTCTCTCTAGGTGAGAGTGCTTAGTGTTGGTAATCTGTGTTGTTAACGAGATTAGCCGGTTAATAAGTCTGTTCTTCTCTGCTTGATCTCTTAATTATTCGGTTGTTTTCCGTTGTGTGATTAATGAGGATTAATCGAGTATTTATAGCCTTGGGAAGCGTGCAACTCTCTAGGTTTAAGGTAAACCTAGGGCTGATCGGGCCTCTAGACTGAAATGGGCCTTGATGGCCGGTTGTCCCATTTGGCATGGGTGGACACGTGGCGTGTCTTAAGTGGTCCGTGGAGGACGTATCTGTGATCGACACGTGGCAGGCTCCTGTTGGCCTTCGTGAAGGACACGTGGCGGAACCTGGTTGGTCCACTTGTCAGACGGTGATTGGTGGATAAAAATCCCCTAATCATTTGCCCCTCACAGGTGGCACGCGACTGGTCACGTGTCGCCTGTGACAGGTGTCGCACGGTGACAGGCGACGGCCCGGTACAGGTGTCACCTTACAGACGGCCGAGAGATTTTCCCGCCCAAATTTGAATTTAGAAGCGACCCTTCGCCTTCTCATTTTGCCTATAAAAGGAAGTGCTGACTTCGGTCATTTTCACATTTGAGAACTTTTGCGAGAACATTCGGACCCCTGAACTTGCTCTGACATTTTCGGACTTTTTCTGCCTACCGCCTGTTCTGACAAGCCGACTGACCCGAACTTTCAGGACTTCATCAACCGTCATCCGTTCAGGTAACTCAGTTCTCTTACTCTTAATTTTCTTTTTATTTTTTGAAATGGCACCATGGAAGCACACGACACGCCCTAAGTTAGTGATCAGCCGGTCACCGGGGACGGCTGAATCTAGGACTAGGAGTGCCGCCTGCCCTTTTCTGGACCCATCTTTGCCCTTTATACAAAGTCCGACTGAATCTGTGTCTATGCAGAACGTGATGGCCAGAACAAAAAAGACTGCTATGATATCAAACTCAGACGGCTCCTCCCAAAGGGTGCTCCTTAGCGAAACATCTGACCAGGCGCCAGATGTAGAACGAGGCGACTGTCAAGCTGACAGTTCTGAGAGAGGGACCAAGGTGTTCCCTTCTCATCTAACCGTGGACATGTCTAATTTTCCTTCTGCTCCTTCTAAGGGAGAGGAGGCGGGCCCCTCTAGGAGAGGGGAGGAGTCGTCCTCTTCGGACTCGTCAGGGGACGAGTCCGATTCCAGCTCTTCTGACCATAGTTCTTCTGGCTCAAAAGAGAAACATAGCCGCCTACAAGAGGCGAGAAGTTCCCATGCAGTGGAGAAGGGGGATAATTGGGCAGAGCCGTCCGCCTCTTACAGAGAGGAAAACGCCCCCTACTACTGCAGGGTGCCCCGGGGCCGGATCGCAACCATGCGAGACAACGTGGCGAGCTTTATTGCTAACCACAAAATGGGCCCGGAGTACTTACTGTTTGTGCCGGATCCAGAAGATACTGTCGTCTGGCCGGCTGGTACCAGCTATGGTGACGGCTGCTTTGGCTGCTATGTGGCGGCCATCAAAGCTGGACTGCGCTTCCCATTACATCCGGCTGTTCAGCGGATTTTAGATGGGTATGATCTGGGGTTATGGCAGTTAGCCCCAACTCTTGGGTAAACGTACTCGGCTATGTGGCCGGGTGCGAAATGAACGGGGTGGAGCCAAGCTTTGAGGCTTTCGCCCACATGAACTATCTCAGCCGGACCCCTAAGTCGGGAGGTACCGGCTGGTATCAATTAACAAGCCATAGGGGTTACCTCATGACGAGAGGTAAGGCGAACAAATGGAAGGATTGGCGGAACACCTTCCTTATTATCGAGAGTTCAGACACGGAGCTGAACAAACGTTTTAACAAGTGGAATAGGGATCCGCCTCTTCTCGCAGGCGGTCGCAGCATGCCGCCTGTTCCCCCAAAGGCTAAAAAAGAGATCCTAGACAAAGGACTCTTCAAAGTAGAGACTAGGGTGAACTCTACTTCAGGGGTACGAGAGCAAGTACCCCTACACTGCGTCCCGAGTTTCAAGTGGCTCTATGACGAGTACTTCTTGGCCGCCTGTGGCCTCGGCAGTCGGTGCTCTAGAGGTAGCCGGCCTGACGAATACTCTGTTTTTTCACGCTTTGTTTACTTGGGATTTTTACTAACTTTGCTGTTTATTTCTTTCAGCCGACGCCATGAGTAAAATAACAGCATCTAAGACTGCGGCGGCCATATTGCGGGCCTCGCTAATGAAGCAGTCGTACGCCGACTCCCCCTGCAAGGAGGCACCCTTGGTAAGCTTTGAAAACTCTTCTCCTTTTAGTTGTATTATGCATATACTAACTCTTTTTGTTTTCAGTCTGGCACTCCAAGGGCTTCTTCCTCGCAACAGCCGGACCCAAGGCCCGGAGGACGACTGTTGCAAGCTCTCCTGGGTCTTCCAGGAAAACAGTGGCGGCTGAGAAGCAGCCGGCCACTTCTTCAAAAGCCCAGGCGGGGCCGCCTAGATGTATGGACATTTGCTTGTTAAAAAACTCACCCTTGCTTCCTTCTTGATTAGATCTAACTTGTTTTTTCCTTTTCGCTTAATGCAGCCGGCCCCAGGGACTTGACTTGGTTGAGGTAGCCAAGTCAATGGTTAAAGTAGTTCCTCCCTCTGACAGGGAGGCGGTCAAGGGTGCCGGCACCCTTGACCTCGATGGAATTTCGGGGATCCTAGCTGAGGTATACTTAGCACCTTTTTGAGCTTTTGAGTTCCAGGACGCCTGTTAACTCTTTTGATTGGAAACTGACGCCTGTTTTTCTTTGTACTTAGGCCTGCTCCGAGTCAACAGCCTTCGCAAGCCGATTGATCGGAAAAACAAAGAGGTAAAGGCCGCAAAGGCTATGGCCGCCTCCAGCTGTGATAAGGCAATGTTTCAAATTGCCCAAAATGAAGTACTGACCTTGATCTTCTTTATTATCAGGCGCAGGCGACCGCCGCTGTTCGGGCTCAGCTAGAGACGGCCCAAAAGAAGGTTGACGAGCTGGAGGGGACCGTCACCAAACTTAAAGCCGAGCTGAAACCCCTTCGCCAAAAAATGCACTCTTACGAAGCCATGGAGAAATCTTTGGCTAACGTAAAAGAACGCCTGGTGAACCAGGAGAAGAGTCTTACCCAAGAGCTCTCGGACAAGGCCGAGCAAGAGAAACAAGAGCTCGTCCGGGAGATGGTGGAAGACTCCGCCCAAATCCAACGCATGACCTGGGAACGACTGTTCCCCAGTGCCGACTTTGCCTCATGGGAAAGAACGTACCGCCAGTGTTCGGAAATATATAATCAACAGATCCTGGCGGCTGCTGAAGAAGAGGCGATGGACGTTGCGTTGGAGGAGGAAGAGCCGGTTGTGGCGCTTGTGCCACTTGGGGGTAAGGCATCAAAAGATGATGCAGCTAAGGCCGAGTCCAGCAAGAAGAGTGCTGACCAGGCGGCTGCTGCTGATACTGAACTGCCCCCTTCTTAAGCTTTAAGTATTTTTTTTTTTTTTTTTTTTTCTTTTCACGGCCTGCGTGCCGTTTGCTTTGTAATTACCGGCCAGGGGGCCGGGGTTTTGAATATTCTGCTGGTCTTTTATGGCCGGCTCATTTTAATCAAATTTTATGTTTTTTGTTCAAATTTGTCTAAGTATTTGAAATTTGCTCACTTGACCGACTGTTGTGTATGGCCGAACGTTAAGACAGGTACAAATAGTAAGTATGCCGCCTATGCCCCTGGACGACTGGTTGTCTGTTTCCAGGATAGATGATCAGTCGGCCATTTAATCAATCGGTATTCGAACTCTTTATTCAATTTGACCAAGTAAATTGAATTACCTAGTAGCCAAGGAATTTAAGTAGGGAAACAAGCGGCGGGTACCGGTTGTTTCCCTTTATTGCCAATGTTGGCCTTTAATTTGTTATTTGTTAACCTAGCAAGAGTATTGGTTGAGAGCCTTTGTTTAAAAACAAGTGGACGACTCATACCTTTTAGGCTCCATACTAAGTTTGAGTGACTATTAAGTTAACATAGGAGTTACTTAGTCTTTGTCACAATCTTGATTGAGTAGTAAAGGTATCAGGCGGCGTAGGCCGGCTAGACCCTTGATTCACCAATGTTTGTTGGCTATTTACTCAATAGGTTATCCAGTAGGAATAGGGGTTCGAGTGCCCTTGTTTGTTTAAAACAGGCGGACGACTCAAACTTTTTAGGTTCCATACCAAATTTGAAGGAGTGACTATGAGTTAACTTTGGAGTTACTCAGTCGCCGTCACTTTTGTTTGAGAAGTAGAGGTACCAGGCGGCGTAAGGCCGGCTAGACCCCTTGATTCGCCAATGTTTGTTGGCTATTAACTCAATAGGTACCCCCTGCATTTATCCCAAGTAATACAGGCGGTCATCTGACTCAGATGTCAACTGCTACCACTGGTTTGGTTAGTGATAGAGTTATCCTTGTCTCAAAAACGGCTACGTGGTTGCCCTTTGGGACAGTCGTATAGGTGCCGTGTAATTAGTTTATAGAACAATGTTCCACCAAAAGGGAGCTGCTCTCTGCGACGAATTTCATCCTAATGGATGCCGCCGGACGCCTGCTATAATGTTGGGACAGGTCGGATTAGTTTTTAAAAGTTGGATCAGTTGACTAGGCGCCTGGTCTGATCATTCGGCCAGTGGCCTTGGTAAGTTCTTGGTGAACGTAGGTGCTAAGTAAAAGAAGGGTAGCCGCCTGTTAGTTACAGGATCGGCCAGGCCCTAATCTTTTTAGCTAAGTATTTGTGAGTAAAATACTCGATGGAGAGTAGCCGACTGTAGAGGAACAGACGGCATGCCCCTCTAAAGATAAAGAGTGAAAACTCAATGGAGAGTAGCCGACTGTAAAGGTACAGACGGCATGCCCCTCGTAATACAAAATTGAATAGTAAGTGCAAACTTTATTAAGTAGCTCTTTACTTTACATCATTCAGAAAAAATATTTTTTTAAGGTTATCTACATTCCAGGTTCGAGGCAACGGTTGGCCGTCTGGTGTTTCCAGACGGTAGGTACCGTCCCTGACTTCCGCATAGATTCGGTAGGGTCCTTCCCAGTTGGGAGTTAGTTTGCCAGACTCATTAGCCCTACCAACTGCTTCCATTTTTCTAAGTACAAAGTCCCCTACTTTGAGTGGACGCCTGTGTACTTTTTTGTTGTATGATCTAGTCATTCTCAGGCGATAGATCTCATGGCGCAAAACAGCATTGCCCCTCTTTTCAGGAAGTGAGTCTAATGCCAGGCGCATAGCTTCCCAGTTTGCCTCTTCGTCATATAGCATTACTCGAAGAGTCGGCTCGTAGTGTTCTATTGGAAGAACAGCTTCTGCACCATAAGTTAGGAGGAAGGGAGTTTCTCCAGTCGCCCCTTTTTCAGTCGTCCTAATGGCCCAAAGAACATGTGGTAGTTCATCTGCCCATAGGCCGCCTGCTCGTTCAATCTTTTTCTTGAGACCGTCTGAGATGATTTTATTAAAGGCTTCTACCTGGCCGTTTGCTTGTGGACGGCCGACAGATGCAAAGTAATGTGCAATTCCTTGGTCTCCCAACCAGCTTTTGAGAACAGGCGTCTCAAATTGGGGACCATTATCAAAAACCATAGACATGGGAACCCCGAAGAGTGATGACGTTTTTCCAAATGAATGAAATTACATCTTTCGTCTTGATTCCCTTTACAGCCTCCGCCTCTACCCATTTAGTGAAGTAGTCAACGGCAACAAGTATATACCTTCTGCGCCTGTAGCAGGCGTATATGGACCCAGAATGTCCATGCCCCACTTAGCAAACGGTAGTGGGCTGTGAATGGTAGTGAGGTCAGTAGCCGGACGGTGAATTAATTTGCCAAACCTTTGGCACTTGTCACATTTTTTCACCATCTCCATTGCATCTGCTTCCAAAGTAGGCCAAAAGTAGCCCTGCCGCCTTGCCCTTTGAGCAAGCATCCTACCACCTATATGGGAAGCACAGAAACCAGAGTGAAGATCATCTAGTATCTCTCGTCCCTTTTCAGGAGTAACACACTTTAAGAAGGGTTGAAGGTGCCCCCTCTTGTGAAGTTCTCCTTGTATCATTTCAAAACAGGAGGCTCGTTTTTTCAGTGCTGCCGCCTGTTGAGGATCATCCGGCAGTGTACCGTTTGTCAGATATGCCCTGATTGAATCCATCCAGGTTGAGCTTCTGTCTAGAATTCCAATAGGATTTTCCTCGATGCTTCTCTTCTCCATTACTTCCCAAAACACAGTTCGAGGAGTATCGGAGGAGGCGGATGATGCTAATTTCGAAAGTGCATCTGCCTGGTTGTTTTCTGATCTCGGCACTTGGATCAGATGGAAATCCTCAAGGGAGCCGACTGCTTGTCGAACCGCCTGTAAATACTTGATCATGGCCGGATGTGTTGCTTCGTATTCGCCATTGTACTGACTCACTATCAGTTGTGAATCAGAACAGCGTCTATTTTCCTTGCCCCTGCCGCCTTACACATGCGGATCCCGGCTAGTAAAGCTTCATATTCTGCCTCATTGTTTGAAGCCTGGAAACTGAAGCGTAGAGCATACTCGAACCTGT